>NC_092162.1:20927377-21017377 GCF_045791955.1 Oncorhynchus clarkii lewisi
TATCTAGAACCTGTTCTTCGGCTATCCCCACAGGATAATCCTTTTGGTTCTAGGTAGAACTCTTTTGGATTTCATGTAAAACCCTTTCCACAGAAGGTTCTACATGGGGTTCGACATGGAACCAAAGACGGTTCGACCAGGGAACCAAAAACGGTTCTTTAACGGGTTCGCCTATGGGGACAGCCAAAGAATCATAGGTTCTAGATAGCACCTTTTTTCTACCTGGAACCAAAAATGGTTATCCTATGGGGAGAGTCGAAGAACCATTGTGGAACATATTTGTGATTCCAATGTGCTTAAAGTCAATGCAGTATTACCCTCTATGCAATACCTCACAATCCAATGCAACAGAATGCGGTACTCCACAATATAATACTTGATACCATATAGAACAGAAGTACACAATAAATACAGCAAAAAAAACTGTGATATTATTTCAATATCCTGCAAGGCAATACAATGTTATGTTTTAAAGACATTTGCGGTATTACACTATGCATACCAATGCGATACTACCACAGAAGAACCAAATCTACCATGTCCATATACTGTATTTAACATATGTCGTTGGGAATCACGTTCATGTTATATTAGCATGCATTGTGTAAGGGTTGTGGAGGCTCCCGTCAACATACCAGAGTTTATGGGAAATACCATTGAGGTTACTCGCCTCTATAGATCAAATAAGCAAATTCTGGACCTGCCTACCACCCTAAGCCCTGCTCTCAATGTGTGTGTGTTTATGTGACAAAGAGTGACCTTTAACCCTGAGAGACTGCACGGGGGGGGGGGGGGGGGGGGGGGGGGGGGGGGGGGGGCAGTAGGGTCCGGGGGGTTGGGGGGTGGGCAACGAGAGAGACAGTGGGGCCATTACTATGAGAAAGTGACAAAGAGGTGACAATGCCATTTTCTCTTCTCTCGCTACCAGTCTCCACCATTCCCTGTCCCTTTCTCTCGAACTCTGTCTTCTGGTCTCATCTCCATGTCCACTTCCTCCTATTCTTCCTATCTCCAGCACGGTATGGACTACACTCCTCCTCCCCACCCCAAATTGCCACACATGGAAACAAAGGGAACAGCGACAGGCAGTGATTGGAAGGGGGGAGGTATTTTGAGGTGTATCCTGGCTGTCTGGCCATACTAATGCCCTCTAGCAGAGAGGTGGATCGCACGTAAGCCCCCATTAATACAGGAATGAGTTGAATTTAGCCCTGTCTGCGTGCGGCCCCGCCCAGCTTTTCCATGAAGTGTGGCACAACACTTACCGAAAGCTCTCTTTCTTGCTCTCTCTCTCTCTCTCTCTCTCTCTCTCTCTCTCTCTCTCTCTCTCTCTCTCTCTCTCTCCGTGCCACGCCTCTGCGCTCTCCCTTTGTTCCTAACTATAGCTGCGCTGCAGCCAAGGCCCCTTACTTAAATATTCCACTATAAAACAAGTGATAATGAACATGGAAAGCAGGAGAGGAGACAGCGCGTATGTACGTGCGTATGTGTACGCGCACCCACACATGCGTACAGACACGCACACAGACACAGGCAGGCCTGGAATGGAAGAAAGAAAGAGAGATGCTTTTTGAAAGGGGGGAGGAGATGAGTTGGGGTTGGAGAGACCTGTGACTGGAAAATGACAGATTCATCTTTACGGTTTTATAAGTCAGACAGCTGGTTGGTATGAATCGTCTTAATGGGCACGTGTCGGTTTCCTACCTGGCAACTGAACCATCATCAGCCCAGCACCAGGATATTTACATCACAAGACCTTGGAACACCTTGAAATGCTCTGAATCCCACTCAAAAGCCTGCAGCTATAATGCATTAGGATGCAGTTATTATGCATTGTAAGACTTGTCAGGAGCATTTATGACCCCTGTATAATGTCTGATTATTTTCTCATAGTGATCTTGACTAAATTACAGCCATTTTCGAGTCAGTTGACAGCGGTGTTTATGTAAACCTAATCGCACGAATTTCACCGTAATAGTCTGATTCTGAAAGTCAGGGATATAGCATTGAGAGGAGTATTTATGGAGGATATGAGGGAAGATGAGTGAATTGTGGAAAGTCCTTTCATGTCGCTAGGATGAATGAAGAGCTGAAAAGATTTGTCACGGGCCCTCAGATCCTCAAAAAGTTTGACAGCTGCACCATTGAGAGCATCTTGACTGGCTGCATCACCGCTTGGTATGGCAGCTGCTTGGCATCCGACCGAAAGTCACTCGAGAGGGTAATGTGTACGGCCCCATACATTACCGGGGCCGAACTCCCTGCCATCCAGGACCTCTATAGCAGGCGGTGTCAAAGACCTACAGCCACACAAGTCATAGACGGTTCTCTCTACTACCGCAAGGCAACCGGTACCGGCTCTATGCACACTCACGCATACTACACACACACACACACACAGACACACACAGACACACACAGACACACACAGACACACACACACACACACACACACACACACACTCATACTACACACACACACGCATACTACACACACACACACACACACACACACGCACGCACGCATACTACACACACACACACACACACACACACACACACACACACACACACACACGCACGCACGCATACTACACACACACACACACACACACACACACACACACACACACACACACACACACACGCATACTACACACACACACACACACACAGACACTGTTCACATAATGTATGCTGCTGCTACTCTGTTTATTATATATCCTGATTGCCTAGTCAATTTTACCCCTACTTACATCTACAGTGCATTCGGGAGGTATTCAGACCCTTTGACTTTTCCCACACTTTGTTACGTTACAGCCTTATCTTAAAATTGATTAAATTGTTGTTTTTCCTCATCAATCTACACACAATACCCCATAATGACAAAGCAAAAACAGTTTTTTTTGCATTAAAATTGTAAAACTGAAATATTACATTGACATAAGTATTCAGACCCTTTACTCAGTACTTTGTTGAAGCACCTTTGGCAGCGATTACAGCCTGGAAACTTCATTGGTTTGACGCTACAAGCTTGGCACTCCTGTATTTGGGGAGCTTCTCCCATTCTTCTCTGCAGATCCTCTCAAGCAGGTTGGATGGGGAGCGTCGGTGAACAGCTATTTTCAGGTCTCTCCAGAGATGTGAGATCGGGTTCAAGTCTGGGCTCTGGCTGGCCCATTCAAGGACATTCAGAGACTTGTCCCGAAGCCGCTCCTGCATTGTCTTGGCTGTGTGCTTAGGGTCATTATCCTGTTGGAAGGTGAACCTTCGCACCAGTCTGAGGCCCTGAGCGGTCTGGAACAGGTTTTCATCAAAGATCTCTCTGTACTTTGCTCCGTTCATGTTTCCCTCAATCCTGACTAGTCTCCCAGTCCCTGCCGCTGAAAAACATCCCCACAGCATGATGCTGCCACCACCATGCTTCACCGTAGGGATGGTGCCAGGATTCCTCCAGACGTGACGCTAGGCATTCAGGTCAAAGAGTTCAATCTTTGGCCTGAACTCTGGAGCTCTATCAGAGTGACCATTGGATTCTTGGTCACCTCCCTGACCAAGCCCCTTCTTTCCCGATTTCTCAATTTAGCCGGGAGGCCAGCTCTAGGAAGAGTCTTGATGGTTCCAAACTTCTTCCATTTAAGAATGATGGAGGCCACTGTGTTCTTGGGGACCTTCAATGCTGCAGAAATGTTTTGGCACTCTTCCCCAGATCCTGTCTCGGGGCTCTACAGATAATTCTTTAGACCTAATGGCTTGGTTTTTGCTCTGACATGCACAGTCAACTGTGGGACCTTATATATACAGGTGTGTGCCTTTCCAGTTTGTGTCCAAGCAATTTAATTTACCTCAGGTGAACTCTAAACATCTCAAGGATGATTAATGGAAACAGGATTCACCTGATCTCAATTTCGAGTCTCATAGCAAACTGTCTGAATACTTATGTAAATAACATATTTCTGTTTTTTATTTTTAATAAATTTGCACAAAAAAAAATATGCTTTGTCATTATGGGGTATTATGTGTAGATTGATCAGGAAAATGTTGTATTTAATCCATTTTAGAATAAGGCTGAAACCTAACAAAATGTGGAAAAAGTCAAGGGGTCTGAATACTTTCCGACTGCCCTGTACTTATTACCTCAATTACCTCAGCTACCTCGCACATTGACTCAGAACCGGTACTCCTTGCACATAGTCTCGTTATTGTAATTTTTTGGTTTAACTATTTCCTTTTGTAGTTTGTTCCAATTTTTCTTACTTTTTAACTCTGCATTGTTGGGAAAGGGCTCGTAAGTAAGCATTTCACTGTAAAGTCTACACATGTTGTATTCGGCGCATGTGACAAATACACTTTGATTTGATTAGCGTATGTGTGAGTGGTGGGTATTGATGGCTTGGCTGTATAGGCCTGTGCACTGTATGTGTTCCTCTTGACTTTGAGACTGGGGTTAGAGTCCTGTGTGGAGCTCCATGTTAAATTATGTCTGTCTTTCTGTTGAGGTCCCCATTGTGGACAGGCACCTTTAGCCAGGACCCATTCCCCCAGGCCTTCCCCTAACCGTACCCCCCCCCCCCCCCCCCCCCCCCCAGGCCTACCTCAGACCCTCCTCTGTAGGCCCCAAGGTGGGCACTGTTCACCGGTGCTTGCTCACTCTCTCTCTCTCTCTCTCACACTTTTGCTCTCTCTCTCTCCAAACAGACGTGGCCACGAGCCAGGGGACGCCACTGTCGGGGGAGGGGGGAGAGTGCAGGGGGATTGAGTGTGTGTCCCTGCGCACAAGGCATGTACTCGCTAGTGTGTGTGAATTGTGTGTGTCTGTGAGTGTGTAGAGGGGGTCTCCTCCTTACTCCTAGACACAAGTTGCTCCGTTTTCTTGGAGAGAGACTGCGGCCCACCCAGGAGGAAAGAGGAGGAGGAGGAGGAGGCCTGGAGGAACAAAGCCTCATTTCAAACTTGCCGAAAACAGGGGTCTTTATGCTGTGATGCTGGAGCCCCCTCCAATGTAAGGAGATGTTATCGCTAAGATGCAATATCCACCTCGCCATAGGGCCAGGGGGCGTCTGCATAGGCCTCCAGTGTTACACTAAGTACCCTGGGGCTCTGACCTCACTAATTAAGTCTCTATTCGCTACTGCTGTTGCTGCCGCTGCCCACTACTGTACTGTCCTTTGTGTTGCACAGCATTGGGGATGCCTGTCTGTCTGTCTGTGTGTTTGTTAGACTGGCTGTAAGCCAAGCCCTTTTATTTGGTCTATTTCTATCTTTTGTTTATAGGATTGGTTTTGTCTGTCTTTTTCTGTTAGATGACGGTTTGGCTGTTTGTTGGTCTGCCTCTCTGTCCTCTGTATGCCTGAGGTTATCTGTGTTTGTTTACCTCTGTCCAGTCAGTTGTAGTAATCGTTTGCATATTGTTATTTGATGCGTGCCTTTTGTGACACGCAAAGGCTCAAACGGTATTCCGTATCCGTCTGGCTTACTGCCTGTCCGTCCGTCCGTCTGTCTGTCTTTCATATAGCCCTATAGAGTCCGTTATTGATCAGTCTCGAAAGCCCTTCCTTTCAAGCCCTTCCTTTCATACGACAGCTTGAGTCACATTTAAAGACAGTACACCGGGCTCTACGGGGAATCCATGAGTGAGAAAAGGGGAAATGAGATTTTGCGAGACGGGGATCTGGATGAGAAAGCACAATTAAAGTGGATGCCCTGCATTCCTCCGTGGAGCCAGTGGCCTGGGGGTAGGATTTGCTCCGTTTTTCTGACGGCTTGGAAATCCCACCATTCCGTGACTTGATCCTCGTCTCAGCTTGCGTCTTCCCTCCTTCCCTTCCCTACTTTTTAAAGGGGAAAGTGATCTTCATTGAGACGAGCGAAAAGGCCGGGATACATTTTTTTGTTGCCAGGTTCTAGACGGGATGGGCATGGTTAATGGCTGGGTAACGCTTGAATCAGTATATGTCTGTTTATCAAATATGTTGTAACAGTATGGACCGCAATGTCTGTATGATGGAAGATGGTTAGCAACGGTTTCAGTGTGGTCTTGGTTTGCTGAATTCTTGTGGGTGCTCGTTCGTCAAGGAGTGCGCTTCTCTTTGGTGACCGCCGTAGATATGGTCCTAGGTGAGTTAGAATTGAACTGGTTCTCTTATTAACAGGTGACATTTTATACGTTGCTTATGTGGGCGGGTCTTGCTATTTTTGGGCCCGCCAATCATTGGGTGGTTGTGCCGGTGTCTCTCCCCACTCTGGGCGGGTGAGCGCAGCGAGCAGGCCTTTCCACTATTTCACAATGCCCTTTCCCCTGGGGGGGCCGACATGGAAAGTTTGCTTTAGCGCTGGCGTTAGAAGATGAAAGAGCCTTGGGATGGGACATGGGGTTAGGATACTGTGGCGGGGGAAGGGGGACGGGGGGGGGGCTTATATCTCTTTATCCCATCTGGCGTGCCGCAGTCTGGACCTCGACCAACGTCAGCTGTCCCCCCCCCCCCCCCCCCCCCCGCTCCACACTGCTGCCGGCCACCCCCAAAGCTGGCCTGTCTGCAGACGGATTACCTGAGCAACCCAGCAACACCACCCCCTCCCCTATCCCAAACCCAGCAACACCACCCCCTCCCCTATCCCAAACCCAGCAACACCACTCCCTCCCCCATCCCAAACCCAGCTCCACCGTCCCTTCATGCCCACACCCCACTCCCCCCTCATCTTAGCGCCTCCTCCCCCCCACTCGGCCCTGGGGCACAGTTATAAAAAGATGAAGGGGTTTCGGGGGCCATGGGGTGGTAAAGGGGGGAGTTGTGGGGGCTGCTGGGTAGGATTAGCGGGCGGCTTGCGGTTATTGATTCAATTTGGGATGCTTTTTTATCAGAAGTCCGGCTGCACATGCTAGCTAGCTTCCTCTGTTAGCTCCCCTAATCCCCACACTGGGTCTAAAAGAAATAGCCCTTTAGCGGCGCGGGGAGATGCTCCGAATGCCTGCACCCAAGGAGGCATTTGTCATGTGTGCTTGGTTCAGCCGCGCTGCGTTTGCACTGGGATCAGTGGGGCTCTGCTACGACCGCTGCTGGTTTTAACTGGTGCTGAGAGGTAGAGTAAGGGGGAACGAACGGCACTGGAGTGCACATGTTGCTATTCGCTCGCTGTCGCTGCTCTCGTTGGTTTGTGTGTACAGTATGTGTGTCCACTCACATAACACACTCCCATAGGCCTGCTTTAGGAGCACTGGGCACTGAGCATACTGTACCTTAGCTCCTAATACAGTATACAAGCCCAGATATGCATGTAGATTATATGCTATCCATAATAAGCGGCATCAGGGAAAGCGAGCCTGCCCCATTTAGAAACCGACATGATTCCAGTGGTCAACTGTCAACTTCACTTTAAATACTGTAGGTACTGCAGTTGATGTACACATTGAAAAGGGAGAGAGAAGTCAATCCAACTCACAGCGCTTTAGATATGGCAAATCAGCGAGGAAGCAAAGAAACAGTGAAAAAGGGTGAAAAAGAGAACCAGCAGGAGAGATCCAAAAAGAGAGCGAGAGGTAGAGAGAATTATGAGAGTGATTCAGCCATTCCTTGTGTGTGTGTGTGTGTGTGTGTGTGTGTGTGTGTGTGTGTGTGTGTGTGTCCCGATTCCTGTAGTGTGTTTATTCCGAGATGTCGTCATTTGTCATTGGTGGGCAGTTCCTCTCCCGTCCCGCTGTAGCCAGTCCAGATCATGCGTGGACAGACAGGAGGGTCCCAGAGCTCCAGAGAGGGATAGGGGAGAGCCAAGGCCAGCATCCCGCTTTTGATGTTCCCCCCCAGGCTTCTTCTGCTCCGTCACCCCCCCCTCCCTTGGATGGACGGTGCTGACAGATGGACGTTTTGGGGGGAGAGCACCGATCCATAGAGGACAGCGAGACAGAAAGAGACAGACTTGTGTCAACCACACACCACTGATTGATGAAAGAAAAGATGAGTGGATGGAGTAGTGCCCTGTGTTTTGTGCTACTCCATCCCCTCATCATGTGACATAGCAAGATTTGATCCTGTATTTTAACGGTCCAATGCAGCTGTTTTTATCTCAATATCAAATCATTTCTGGGTAACAATTAAGTACCTTATTAGGATTGTTTTCAATTAAAATGATACAAAAAAATAAACTAAAATAGCTTCTTAGGAAAGAGCAATTTATCAAGCAAGACGATTGCTAGGGCTGTCTGGGAGTGGTCTGAGTGGGGAGGGGAAAACTAGCTGTTATTAGCGGAGAGGTTTGGAACTCTCTTCCTAATTGATCTATTAACTAATGGACTGCCTGGTGATGTCACCATGGAAGGCCCAAACTTCGTCCCACCAAAACAGGCAGAAGTTTCAGGTGGTCTTTTCAAATAGCTCTTACGCTAACATGGCATTATCATTTTTTAACAATTTCACAGTATTATTCCAACCTCATAGTGTGGGAATATACTCTGAGTGTACAAAATATTAGACTGACCAGATGAATCCAGGTGAAAGCTATGATCCCCTTCAAGCAGTGTAGATGAAGGACAGGAGACAGGGTAGCCATTTTCTACAGTCAAATGACCAAATCGCACACTAGTGGTCTCATGGGTGGAATTGTATTAATATGTTTCATCATTTCATAATTATTAAACATTATTTCAAAAAATGTCAAATGGTTTTGTTATTTCAGTCCTCTGTGATGTATATAAAGTATAATATTGGGATGCAAAATCAAAAATGTAATTCATTTCAACTCTATATCTGACATGGTACAGGTATCTTGTTTTTTTTAAGCCCATAACCATGTTTGTGAGGTGTATACTTTTGTTTCAAAGTAGATTTGTTTAAGGATACTAAGCAACACTCTGTGTGACCTTGATTTAGCCAACTGCAGTAAACGATAAGAAGGATTTTTAAGCCTTGAGACAATATTGAGACCTGTATTGTGTATGTGTGCCATTCAGAGGGTGAATGGGCAAGAAAAAAGATTGAAGTGCCTTTGAACGGAGTATGGTAGTTAGGTGCCAGGCCCGCCGGTTTGAGTGTGTCAAGAACGGCACACTTTTTCTCGCTCACCACCCAAAGGACGTCCAGCCAACGGCAGGCCAGTGGTCGAAAACGGGTCATTGATGAAAGAGGACAAAGGAGGCTGACACAAATTGTGCAGAGCAACAGACGGGCTACATTTAGTCAAACGACAGTCCAGTACAACATTGGTGGCCAAAGAACCATAAAAGAATGCACAACTCATTGTACTTGGACTCAAATGGGGAATGGCAGCCAACGAACTTAAAGACTTCCACTTCTTTCAGCAGGAAACTGCAGTTGCAGTGGGCTAAGGGACAAAAACACTGGACACTGGAGAATTGGACAAACATTGCTTGGTCTGATGAATCCTGGTTCCTGTTGTTTCACACTGACGTCAGGACTGGGGTATGGAGTACCACATGTACCTGCATTCATCATGCGGCTGGTGGTGGTGTGGTGGGTTTTCATGGCCCACGTCGGGCCCCTCGATAAAAGTGGAGCAATGTTTAAATGCCACAGGATATCTGAACATCATTGCCAATCAGGTGCATCCCTTCATTGCGGAAGTGTGTCCATCTGAGAATTGATCTTTTCAGCAGGATAAAGCCCCATGCCACAAGGCTAGGATGGTCCAGGAGTGGTTCCACGAACACGACAGTGAATTTCGCTTCCTACGGTGGCCTGCCCAGTCACCAGATCTCAATCCAAATGAGCTTATGAGATGGAACGAGCTATTTGGAGTAGAGATCCACTACCAGCCAACTGGACACAACTGTGGGAAGCATTGGAGTCACCATGGGCCAGCGTCCCTGTGGAACACTTTCGACACCTTGAAGATTCCATGCCCGACGAATTGAAGCTGTTCTGAGGGCAAAAGTGGGTGCAACTCAATATTAGGAAGGTGTTCCTAATGGTTTGTGTACTCGGTGTATATAAAACACAGGACAATCAAGATTTTTGACTGTGCTGGGCCTTTAAGCATTACCCAGAAATGACAAACACGCCAACAATGAATGCGATTGTCTGAGGATGGTGCTGAGCCTTCTGACATAAAAAAGATAATGGGACAGTTTGATGAAAAAAGCTTTATATATATACTGTAGGTTCAAATCCAGGCACGTCACATGATCGTGCAAAACAGACCCTAGCCTGGAGGAATGAACAAGTTAATGGATGTTTGAATGAATTGTAGTGTGTTTGTCTATAGTCTTTGTCAGTCTGCATATAGTCATGGCAGAGTTTCTACAGGTAGATGGAAGACGTACGTAGCTGCAGTCATCAATAGATGTTGTCTGTTGGCCGCTGATGTGTCACAGGATGACCACTAGAGGCTGACAAACCACTATGACCAGGAACAGAGACCCAGTGACCACAAACACTGGTATCACACTTGCACGCACGCACACACGCACAGTCTTGTACAGCTAAACTTATGGGGACACACAATTCAGTCCCACTCAGTCCTATATTCCTGAACCCCTAACCCTAACCCGTACTCTTACCCTAAACCTAACCCAAAAACCTAATCTTAAACCTAACCCTAGCTCCTAACCCTAAAACTAACCCTAAACATTTACGTAGTTCTAACACTAATTCTAACCTTAACCTTAAACCCACTAGAAATAGCTTTTGACCTCCTGAGGACTAACAAAAAAACACACACACTTCTGCATGCCCCCCCCCACACACACACACACACTTCTGCACGCACGCACACACACACTCATATACATGCTAATATGTTGTGTACACACATACACCCCCGTCTTCACACATTGATATGCAGTCTGTACACTCGCACAAGGTAATCATTCGACCACTACGGACAGAGCAACGAGGAAAGCCTGAGATGTTTCATTTCCTGTTTCAGACTAGCCCAGAGCTGTTGAGTGGCAGAGACTGCCTGTCTGCCTGCTCTCCCAATGTCTGAGCTGCGGTAGCCAGGGTGAAGACATTGGATAATTAATACATCAAGAATTCCTGCATTCGTTTGGATCAGTAGTTGTTGAGTTGGAATGCCATTGCTGGATCAATTAGAATGCTGAACGTGGGAATGTCCATGGATTCGTGATTTCAGTTATGTTGAGTACAGTTTAAAACTTTTTGGAAACCCATTCTTTTCTATCTTCTACTGCCAGTGTGGGAATACTTGGAAAGAGGAAGATTGGAATTTAATGCTCGATTCATTGGGAATCTAGGTCTTGAATTTGCCCAAGTGCTGGTCCATATTGAACGGGTGAGCGAGTTACTGGGAATACATTCCCGACTGGGACAACTTCTCTATCTATAACTTATTCCTTGAGTGCTTCTGTTGCGCTTTGTGGCATACTAGCACGTACTGGCACACAGTCCCGTTCACACTACCACACTTCCTGGTGCACGGCTGGTGCTGCTGAGGAGAGTGCTGCCTAGAAGACTACTGCAGAGAAAACCCCTCCCTTCAGGTCTCTCTCACCACTTTCAGCGCCTCATCCCAGCGAAAGAAGTGCCAGGGCCCTGCCAGTGGTGCCAAGGTGAACAAGCAATTGCTGTGCATCCCTCTTGCCCAGTGTGGAGCCTGAACGGTCTGAACGTTAGCATGGGTGCTAGGCCAGCAGACAGTGGGCAGTGCCTGGGCTCTCGCCCACGTCTTCCAGGGGCCAGGCAGGATGCTGAGCCTCCAGGGGCTGACAGCAGCTGCCTGGGTTCCTGTCTGCCCACCTACCCTCTCACCTTCCTGGTTCTCGCTGACCCTTTACTCCGATAGACTTTAGGCTGTTATAGGAATCGTAGCACTCAGTGATGGATGAATTTGCGTAGTATGTTTGAGTCTTGGATCTTAGATTGCCAGCCAATAAACCTAGCTATCGTTAGCTTGTAACTGATATGGAAACTGTTACCCAGTACAGTACATCCTTGGGCAGAGGGACAACTCCTACCTAGAGTACCAGTAACAGGAACCAACACCATGGACATTAGCCAGGGTTAGAAGACTTAACCATCTGCTAGGAGGTTCTGTTTAATCTCTATTCGCTCCCAGTATAGTATCAGGACAGTGTAAAGTTAGTTAGCCTGGTCCCAGATCTGTTTGTACTGTATAGGCAACTTCTACGGATTATTGCATCAGTACAATCAGGTCTGGGACAATGCCAAGGTTAGTATAAACCTCCCCTTGGTCATCTCCTTCCATTCTGCCCCCCAACCAACTACCCTACACCCTCGCCAGGCTTGGTCCATTTCCTGGCAGACTAGGCAGCCCATGGTGGGAGACCCCAGTAGAAGTAATACTCTCTAAACCTAGAATCAGCTTACCCACCCCTAATCTTAACCTTTAAGGTTGAAACACAAAACTGACCTTTAGATAATGTATTTCAAGTGGAACTGATATCGTTTTAACTACTTTTCAGATATGTAGCATACAGACAGCCATAAATATCAGTCCAAAATATAAAATGCACAATTTATACATTATTGGAGGTTTTAATAGATTCCATTCTGTATAGAATAGATGGAAGCAGTCAATGCATGATTCATATAATTCACCAATACATTGTTTGGTAATCTAATAGATATTGCTATCAGGTTGTAAATCACAGCTCATATAATGTTTGCTGCCCTCAGCCAGTCGGGTGATGCACTGTTTCAGTTTCACTCAATATTTTGGACAAAAACAAATCAAAAGGAAGGCGGGAATCTCAACACAATAAAACTAGCAAGGGCAAAAATTCACAGTTCATACCTTTGCTAATAGGCTATCTTATCTCTGTCTGCCTGTCTGCCTGTCTGCCTGTCTGCCTGTCTGTCTGTCTTGAACAAGCTAGAAACACGGGACCTTGCTGCCGGTTGGATGTAGCTAATGTCATATCTTGGACCAGCTGGTGAGTGGCAGGCTTTTTCCCCCCCAAAAAACTTTGTAGCGACTTCAATGGCTACAGCTAATCAAATCAAATCAAAGTGTATTGGACGCATACACAGATGTGCAGGTGCAGCTAAACACTTGGGTTTCTAGCTCCATCAGTGCAGTAATAATACCTAGCAATACACAACAATACGCATATAATCCAAAAAGTCAAAAGAAATATCCGAACGAGCGATGTCAGAGTCCGGATAATATATATACAGTACATGAGCAAAAGTATGTGGACATGTGCTCGTCGAACATCTCATTCCAAAATCATATGTATTAATATGGAGTTGGTCTCCCATTTGCTGCTATAATAGCCTCAGCTCTTCTGGGAAGGTTTTCCACTAGATGTTGGAACATTGCTGCGAGGACTTGCTTCCATTCAGCCACAAGAGTATTAGTGAGTTCGGGCACTGATGATGGGCGATTAGGCCTGGCCCACAGTCGGCGGTCCAATTCATCCCAAAGGTATTCGATGGGGTTTAGGTCAGTGCTCTGTGCAGGCCAGTCAAGTTCTTCCACACCGATCTCGACAAACCATTTCTGTATGGACCTCGCTTTGTGCACGGTGGCATTGTCATGCTAAAACAGGAACGGGCCTTCCCCAAACTGTTGCCACAAAGTTGGAAGCACAGAATCGTCTAGAATGTCATTGTATGCTAAGATTTCCCTTCACTGGAACTAAGGGGCCCGGACCATAAAAAACAGCCCCAGACTATTATTCCTCCTCCACCAAACTTTATATTTGGCAGGGGACATAACCTGGCGGGGGATCTGGGGGTACTCCCAAATAAATATTTGGGGCATCTAAAGTTCATTTCCTGCATTTTTACAAAATCCAATATGCCGTCTCTATTCAGAACAAAAATAAAAAATGCCCACAGTCATCAAGCTAGGTAAGAGATCATTATTAATATGTTTAAGTGATTGATAAGACTGAACTAGATCAAAGGTAGTTCAATAATCAATATTGGGTTGCACTTTTAACCAATAGCCTAACAAATGAACAATTTTTGAATGTCTTTATTAAGACATCCTCCATATCAAATCTCAGACTGAAATTCCAGACCGAACGCACCCACCAGTCTCGTCAACAACTCCACGCTCTCCCAACACAATTTCCTACCCAGTTCCCACCTTTAATTGTTATCATTCCCAAGGGAAAGGTTTGGAAACAACGATAAAAACACAAACCGCAGACACCTCCATAATACATGAACACACAGAAACAGTACACCCTCCATATCATTCATATCATAGACCTAATAGTACTGTAGAACTCTTTTTATCTGCACACAATATAGCTGGGTGACCAAGTCCTGCTCCCAGGGGTCCACGGACCTGTAGCGCCCCATTCCAACACAACCCCACTCAGCTTAATGAAAGGTTCATTTATTGGTTTTGGATATGTTAGGTCAAAGCCAGAGTGACAACCCACTGGATGGCAGACCCCCCCCCCCCCCCCCAGGACCAGGACTGAGCATCCCAGCAGCTAGGGACTCCATTAGTCGTACTGTATTCCATATAAGCCATGCAGACCTTATGAAAGTTGCCCAGTATACCCCTTAACCTTGGAATAACCAAATCTAGTGATACATGCGGTGACTTGACATCGTGGGAGGATAACCAACCTTCCAATTCATGGCAATGCATTTCTTAGCCGCTATAAATGCTTGGGACTACAGCAGTAGGACATTTGTTCTGTCTGGTGCCTTAGCGTTTGAGCGAGCGAGAGAGAAAGAGAAGCGCAGGTTTTAAGCAAATTTATGCAAATCTCGAGGCTTATTTGAATTGCCGCAGACAATCCTCAGCCACAGCAGTGATCAAATTAAGATACCGTTGCATCGATACGTCCTTTCCAAACATTCTATGAATGTATGAACACGTGAGAATTAGCATCTGCGTGCTCGCTCGTCACAAAATGTAAAAAGATTCTCATTTCTTCCTAAGGGGTGTATATGAACCGCTTAGAATAAGATTTAATGGTGCTAAATCTGTGTCAGTTCTTCTTTTAAGGGCAACCATCCTACTCCCATGGTGAAAGCCCCTGTTCCCCTACTCCGTGGAAGCTCATGTGGTAGGGATCCCTTGGCGCTGTACTCATGATGGGGCAGCAGGTTGAGTTTGACTCTCCCGTGGTGCTCGGAGTTCACTCAGCCCCGCTGTCATAATAATAAATATTTGTGTGGCGTTTGGGCCTGATTGCTGCTCTGAGACCTGTGGAATGCGGGGCAGTTATGCACAGATGTCCTTGTAAGCCCATTCCAGCAGGCACGCTCAATGGCGGCTTATATGCAGGGCACCACTGTAAGGCAGTGTGTATGTGTCATTCTGAAGGAGGTTGCGTTCTGTGTCATTGAGTGTGTGCTGGTGTGCTACTGTGTGTGTTTGTGTGTGACTCTCATTTATTTTGTGTGTGTCCTCGTAGCGTGTGCGTATGTCTATGTGTGCATAGTATTCAGTGTGTGAGGCAACTTCATTAATACAGCCATCTTGTACTTCAGTTTATGCCGCCACTCGTCTACTCCATAAACATTCTTTGTTAAAGAGGGAGCGAGGGAGGACAAATAAATGAGAAACGTTCCTCTATTATGTTCCTCTGCTGCATTGTTTTCATTTAGTCCGGAACTTAAGCTCCCTTGAAATGTATTTCTAACATTCTGAAGCCAGAGGTGTTATTGAGTGAAGGCAGTGTGTCAAATGTTTGGCCCGAAAAGCAGAGGTCCTATGCCAGACTTACACACAGACTTGTACACAAAATCAGAGCTTACTCTAGGTCTCGGGACATGACCCAAACACACACACGCTCGCAGACACACCCCCTACCTCGAAAACCGAATGATTAAAAACAAAAAAGTCCGCAAACACCTTTATTGACGTTATGCCAGTACTGCTGGACCTTGCAGGGAGTTGGGGACACACAGGGTTCGGGACAGTTTATGATTCGAGGGGACATACGGTACACAATGTGGACAGAGTGGGATTGGTTTGGACGTGGAGGACAGGGGACAAATTGGGGACCGTCTAGACCGTGGGGGGACATGGGACGGCGACATGCAGCAGATAGATATAGAGACAAAACGCGCACACACAACATCCTCTCATTGTGACATCGTGAGAAGATCTCCACATGGGGGAAATGCAGAGGGGACAGGCATGGTAGTCAGGAGGGGGGCCGAGAGGAGACGGAAGGAGGATACCTACTCCTCCTTCACCCCCTTTACCTCCAGTTATACCCAGGTTGCCCCCTCCCTCCCTGTATTCAGTCCCTCGGCCGTGATGATGCAAGACTGGGCTTACGACCCCCCCCCCCCCCCTCGAGGACCATCGGCTCCCCCCTGCCTGAGCGGACATGGCACCCACCAGCCAGGGATTCTGAGGTGGCGCCCAGACCCAGATTATTTATGAGCGCTGTAGAGTTGTGGAGACTGTGGTATTTTTTTCCCCCCAAAAGCCTGGGATGGGAATGCGTGTTATGGGAATACAGAATCTCCTAGGCCCCTCTCTAACTCTCTCTTCCCACTCGCTCTCTCTCTCTCTCTCTCTCTGGCTCTGGAGTTAAACACTTCTCATTCACACACGCATGCATGCATACACAAATGCGTGCACACACACACACACACACACACACACACACACACACACACACACTCAGGCACCCATGTAGTCACGCTCATGCAAGCGCACACAAACATTGCTATTTATGTTGTCCACAGTCTTGTCAACACACGTACTGGTTATGTCCATCAAGAGTCTGTGGTTCCCAGTGTGTGTGTTTCTTGTAGGGCAGTTAGCCTACATTCTAACTTTAACTCTGTATGTTTTCAGTCACTGCAGTTTTGCTGTCAACATGACATTTTATTTCAGTCAATTCCAGTGGTGAATTGGGTATTCCAATCCAAGAATTGAAAAATGATCTGAAAATAAATAACCTGGGGTAGATGTGACATAGTAAAAGTAAATCCAGGACACTCCAATTAGTATGATATGTTACGTTTCGTATGGGATGTTTTAATTTGTGAATGTCGATCTATTTCGTACAATATGTCACGAATTTGCGAAAGCGTGTGATATTTTGCAAATTCCAATTTGTTGTGGCTAATTTGAGCTAGGTGGCTAAGGTTAAGGTTAGGGTTAGGAGTTAGTTTAAAGGATTACGGGTAGGGTAGGGTTAGGAGTTAGTTTAAAGGATTAAGGGTAGGGTTAGGAGTTAGTTTAAAGGATTACGGGTAGGGTTAGGAGTTCGTTTAAAGGATTAAGGGTAGGGTTAGGAGTTAGTTTAAAGTATTAAGGGTAGGGTTAGGAGTTCGTTTAAAGGATTAAGGGTAGGGTTAGGAGTTAGTTTAAAGGATTACGGGTAGGGTTAGGAGTTCGTTTAAAGGATTAAGGGTAGGGTTAGGAGTTCGTTTAAAGGATTAAGGGTAGGGTTAGGAGTTAGTTTAAAGGATTAAGGGTAGGGTTAGGAGTTCGTTTAAAGGATTAAGGGTAGAGTTAGGAGTTAGTTTAAAGGATTAAGGGTAGGGTTAGGGGAAGGGTTAGCTAAGTAGATTTTAAAAAGTAGTCAGTAGTGACAAAGTTGCTAATAAGCTAAAATTCTAAAGTTGTCCGTGATGAGATTCTAACACGCAACCTTTGAGTTGCTAGATGTTCGCTTTATATGGCCACCCAACCCGACCAACCACCCTACTTTTGTTTTTGCCTTAAGTAACCTTCTGTCTTATGTAACCATACCAAACGTAACAGATCATACTAATTTCAATATTTTACTTATTTACATTTACTATGCTACGTCTAGTCGATGAGATCAGGCTGAAATAAAACTTCCTTGCATCTCGACTGAACTGAAAGGGAATTGATCCTGAACACTGATCTACCCCAAAGGACTTTTGGTAATAAATAGATATGGCCGATGACTATGCTTCTGGTGCTTACGTGGGAGCAGACCGCGTCACAGCCGTGGGGGGCAATAACATGGATGCCTGGGTATCCGGCATTAAGTATCCGGAGAAGTATCCGGCATTAATGCCGTGTTCCACATGCCCAGAATAGCCAGCTGTTCACGGATATCCCAGGACACACAAACACTGTAAATTAGCCCCCACTGGCAGGCAGGGACAGGGTGGAGGTTGGGGTAAGAGGGTTTGAGACGAGCCTGAGGGAAGGTGGAGGGGTGAAGGGAGGGCGCGTATGTGTGTGTGTGTGTGTGCGTGTGCGTGTGTGTGTGTGTGTGAGGGAGGGAGGGAGGGGGGTCAGCATGGGTCAGGTTGGCGTCTTGGGTATCGCTTCCCGGACGTCGATGCCGAACAAGTCACAAACTGGAGAAACGATTAGACGGGGAGAGACCCTGCCGGAGGTCCCACCGCCACAGTTACTGCAGCCAGAAAGGGGGAGATACAGAGAGGGAGGGAGAGTGGGAAGGGGAGAATGAGACAGCAAAGGGTAAAGAGAGTAGGCGTTGCGGCTTGGTGTCGTCGCGGAGACTGAGTTTGACGTCGATAACATGTGTTAAGAAGGTCCACCTTTCTTGCGGCATCCTGTGTCTTTAAGCAGAAGGCCTGCCTGGCACTCTCCCTCCTAACTAGCCCAGTGGTGGACGGAATATGGAAACCTGGGAGGCTCTTGTCACTGACTCTTGCTAGTAAACAAACCAAATACCGTGGGAAAGAAGAGGTGTGAAGCCGAGGATGCTGCTGTCTCCAGGACCGTCTCTCCCTCGTCTCTCTCTTAAGACCAGGTTTTCCTCTGCTGTCAGCAAGAAATCAAATTACCACCCCCCCCCCCCCCCCCCCCCCCTCCCACCTCACCGATGGGTTGAACTCCTGAACTTTCTCAAATCCACCATGTGCCTTTTTATTTGTTGGCTATGTGAACCTTTGCGGAGCTCCAAGCCAAAAGCGTGCTCAGAATTTAGTTATCCGTGTTGCGAAGAAACTCTCTTAGACAATTCACGAGGGCTTGTTAATGCCGGATTGAAAGGCAGATGGCCGGCGTTTTCAAATGCTGCTCGTCATGATTGCACAAGATAATGTTTGACTTTAATGAACAAATGTGACCACATTTTGTTTTTACTGCAGCATATGAACATAAAGGCGTATGTCTGCAATAAAAGCTCCAAATAGGTACTGTACCGGAATGGAGAATATCGCTGGTCTCAATGACAACCTCAGGCCTGGAATATTTGAGAGAACATGACCATCAGCAAGCAGACATTTTTAACCTTGACATTTTTGGGACATACCGCTCTATATTAGTCCAATCTAAGTGGGTGCCATATTAGTCCTTCCTATCACCAACTTATCCATGAAGCCCAGCTAAAATGTTCTTTCCAATTTTGGGTACCCCCTCCTTTTTCCCTCTCTTTTTTCCCCCTCTCGATGTCTTGCAAGCTTCGCAGCTTGTCATTTTTGATAACGACCTGAAATTGAGGTCTGGGTTTTGGCGAGGAGTCTCCAGGAATGACTAAGTGGGCTGGTTGGACACCTTGGAAACCCCAGGGTATGGGAGTAGCTGGAGGATTTTACCCCGAGATGGGATACACACTTCCCGGCCACAAGAATGAGGCCCTGGCCTGCCTAGCTTTCCTCCTGGCTCAGCACACCATACCCCTTTGGAAACTGGACTGGCTGGCTGGCTGGTGAGGACGGGTTTGCTCAGGGAAGAAGATGGGAAGGCGGGTAGTTTGCAGTGTGAGAGAGTCAGGGGGGGGAGGGAGTGTTGGGGGCTTGTAGGCTCATTCACATTTTCTTCCCCCTCATGCAAGCCAGCCAAACCTCCTTGGGTGAATCAGCGTTCCTCGTAAACAAGCAGCAAACACACAATGGCGCCTCCGACCCTAGAGAGAAGAGAGGGAGAGGGAAAGAGAGAGGGAGAAAGAGAGGGAGTAAGCGTGCCAGCTCCAGACAGACGTCCCTGGTGAAGGGAGAGCAGCCAGTCGCCAGCGGTGGTGGTGACGGTGGCGGCGGCCATTCAAAACAAAAACACACGGAGAGAGAAAACAGTGAGGGATCCAAAACAACAGCGTGTATAGGTGGACTGCCCAGGCAACAAAACAACAGCGTGTATAGGTGGACTGCCCAGGCAACAAAACAACAGCGTGTATAGGTGGACTGCCCAGGCAACAAACAACAAAGAAATGATGTTTTGAACCAGGATCGTGACGTTCTCATTTCTCCCTCAAGACTGTGAAATAGGTCATCTCTCACCGATCCAGCTTGTCTGAGGACGAACGTGTCAACGCCAGCAGCGGTTTCAACGCCAGCAATCCATCGTCAATCCCAGATCATGGTGCTCGGAGACCCCAGAGACTATTCAAACAGTATGACATTGTTACGCTCACGCAGCCTTTACTAAACTGTAATCGCCCACAAACAAGCACCACGACTCACAGCTTGTGTTCTTTGAGTTTTTGTGACCGTGACCCGTTTCGGCATCGAGGAATACTTTTGGAGAGTATTCACAGAAAAAAAAATGATATTGACCGTCCTGCCAGATTTATACGACTTCCTTCTGGTCTTATTTTAGTCACGAGGTATTCCGTGATTGCACACAAAGAACACAGAGCTCCTCATTAGATTAGCCTAATGTATTCAGATTACAGGCAATTAGAGCTTATTACCGTTCTAGGGGAACCATGCCATATCTGCTCTTTGGATTCCTAATGGGGGAATGTATTGCCTGCTGTGCGAGATGTTGTAGCAGTTGTACTGTAGCATAGCGCAAATATGAACAATTCATCTCCCTCTCACCTGGAAGTCTCAACCCGAGCTAATCCAGAGACATGGCAACCCTAATAGCCCAAATAAATCACTTTGATTTCTTCCAACCAGAACCTCATGGATTGTTGTCTTTTGGAGCAACAGACATGGAAACTTAAAGCATGGGTAGTACTGGGAGGAGGGAACGTGTTTCAGGAGTTTCTGCTCAATTGCAACATCACAGAATGCTTTTTTTTTGTAGTTATTGATAGATTACACTTCCATCCATGGTCTTTCTTCATGGGAATGTGACGTCCAGAACCAGAATCAAACTCCCTCCGTAACCAAAACCTTCGCTCATCTCACTGCCACCCTTGCATTACTTTGCTATAAACTGAGATGTTCAGTTCCCTGTACAATCATTGCTCGAGGTGCTTTCTGCGTAATTATACATGCATTTCGTAAGCCATTTTTCTTTCTTTCTTTCCTTATTTTTGATTCTGCAGAGGTCCTGTAAGTAATCATGCAGCCGTGTCTTTGTAGTGGTGAGTGGCGGGCCTGCCGGGGCTGCTAGAGATTTGCGTTTCAGGTCTGCTAACATTGTTAATTAGGGCCTTGGTTTGATCTGCGTATGTTAGGCTGATCACTGCTGTTTGGTTGGTGCCGTTTTCTCCGGAGACAAGACTGCTCTCCGCAGGGCCTGGAACATGGAAACTATAGGGACTGACGGTCAGGACGGACGGATCAACGTTCATCAGGATGGAGAGATGGATTGTTTGACTGGTGAACAGACTGACTGGAGGACGGACGGACTAACTGAGGGGCGGACAGAAAGACAGACAGAAAGCAGAGAGATGCACAGATTTGACTGACAGACACAAAGACTCACCAGCTGACTGATAAAGAGTTGACCGATTGCCTGGCTGGTTAGATAGCTGACTAGCCAGCTAACTGAGCTGACTACCTTCGAATAGGCCCGGCGACCAACCAACCCATCGACTGACTGACTAACTGACTGACTAATACAAGCATAAGCTGGGAGAGTCTTCATCTTTTTGGTGGTTCGTTTCTGGTAACTTGTTGACCGTATGTAGGTCTATTTAGGTGTATGTTTAGGAACAGGAGCTTATTTGTCTGCTTCATTATGTGTTCATGTTGTGCACTTTGTTGTTCTGCACTGTGTGTATCTATGTATGGATGTTGTTGTTAGGTATGGATCTGTGAGCGTTTGTTTGTTTGTGTGTGTGTGTGTGTGTGTGTGAGTGCATGTGGGTATCTGTGTGGTTATGTGCGTGTGTGTGTGTGTGTGTGTGTGTGTGTGTGTGTGTGTGCGTGTGCGTGTGCGTGTGCGTGTGTGTGTGTGTGTGTGTGTGCTTGTGAGTGACTGAGTAAAGAGGCCTCAGTGTTTAGACCACCCTGCCTGCTGGGCTGAGTGACAACGTGGGCCTCGGGCTCCCACAGAACACACACACACACGCGCACGTCAGTGGGCTCGTTTTTCATCACGTTGTTTTCGACTCTATTAATGTCTCATGACTAAACACATATCATTCTCCAAAAGACAAATGGAATAAATCACCCAGGATCAGAAGGGAACATGCAATCTGTATTGCAGTACCACCCAGCAGTATCAAATGAAATATGCCTGCGTCCCAATAGACTCATCTGGCTCCCTTCCCGTGTCTCCTTTCCTTTTTCACCACTAATCTGAATAGACTTAGAATATACTCATAACATTACAGTAGAGATCTACTCAGTCAATATACTGTACCTATCTATCAGTGGTCACAGAGGAAGAGAGACAAGTAAAATATGTGATTAAACGATAAACTATAGGGGCTTATAGGCCTTATTTCCCCAAGCAGTTTTCCCTCTCAAGTCAATCCAGTCTTCCACATTTTATGGCCTCTCATTGGAATGCACGGAGGCCTGAGTCTAGCCACCAGCCAGCCAACAGAATGAAGTGCAATCGTTCGTAAGAGTGTGTTTTTAGGCCTGCAAGTCCCCACTTTAGGCCCAGATATTATTCGTTTGAAGGAGAGAAATTAAAAGCAGATCTTTGATGCCATTCCAATGACTGTGATGATGTCACCCATAGGCTTATTATTGCCATCTCTCTCTCTCTCTCTCTCTGTCTCTCTCTCTCTCTCTCTCTCTCTCTCTCTCTCTCTCTCTCTCTCTCTCTCTCTCTCTCTCTCTCTCTCTCTCTCTCTCTCTCTCTCTCTCTCTCTCTCTCTCTCTCTCTCTCTCTCTCTCTCTCTCTCTCTCTCTCTCCTGTTCATTTTTGTTTGAAGACTGTCTCTACTGTAGCTACCCCCCACCCGCAAAGGACTTTTCCAGAACACACACATGCACAAACATGTTCATGCACACGCACATGCACACATCTGCACCCCCACATTCATACTCACATGTGCCTGCATACTCACGGAAACATTCCACCACAGCCTGTATTCCTGTATTCGTACAAGCAGCAAAGAGACCATGCACACGCACACTCCCCACCTCCCCACACATCCCTGTACGCCAGTCACCAACCCAGCCCAGCCTATTCGGAGCCCACCCCAGCCAAAGCCTCAACAGGCAACATGAGCTCGAACCTCAGACAGAGGCAGCAGCCAATGCCTGTTCTTTGGTACTCTGGTTGTCTGGATGGATGGATTCATTGGAACAGTTGACAGCCCCTCTCTCTCTCTCTCTCTCTCTCTCTCTCTCTATCTCTATCTCTCTCTCTGTCCGTCCGTAGTGGATTTACCAATGGGCTGAAAATGGTGAAATGTGAATTCCGGCCTGCTAGCCGAGGGTGAACTCTGTGTGCACATCCCCTATACCAGGTGTATAACACCACTAGATATGTGTCTTGACCAGCTGGAGCTCTGATAGTGAGGTGTGTCATATAGACTTTGTCTGTGACCTCTGTGATTTTTTTGCATCGCTTACACACTTGCCTGTGTAGCTGTATCACTCCTACGGTAGCTCCGTTATGTATCGTTGCATTCAACTTTGGACTTCTATATGTAATGTCTGTGAACCTGTCTGATTCTGACTCCTATAGCTCAGACTATAACCTCTCTGCACTGGATACCCTACAATGTCAGTGTCTAACTGGTGTGGACATGGCAGAATTATGGCGTATTTAGGCATATTTGAAATGGTGAAATTACTGCATGGGGTGGCATTTTATTGTCCACTAGGGGCAACGCGAGTGCCTATTACCGCTCCGAGGATTGCGGGTTCAATCCGAGTGCTAGCACTTGTTTTGCTAAATGTTATATAAATGTAACCAAAATATTGTATTAATGATTAATTCCTAAAATTAACCGTCAATGTTAGTTTCAGTTTACTTTTGCGCAGTTTGCCTGACAGCTAACATACGGCTAAAATATGTAATACAGACGGTCCCACGCGCCATAATTAAAAGGGCCAGCCATATCTCGGTTGCTGCAGGTATGGCCCGGTATGGTGTTTTCTTTGGAGATTGCGTTGGGATATGGCTATCCCATTAATTGTGTGTAGGCGAGATTGTGTATTTGTATGTGCATGTTTATGTTTGTGTGTGTCTGTGTGTGTGTGCGTTTGTATGTGAGTGTACGTGTGTGTCCCACTCCGGCCTTTTGCCTTATCTGGATGACAGTCACAAGTCTGTACTGTTAGCGGTGTGTGTGTGTGTATGTGTGAAGCGGTGTGTGTGTGTGTGTGAGAAGCAGTGTGTTATGGTGTGAAGCGACGTGTGTGTGTGTGATGACACATGGAAAGCAAGAGACAGTGCTAACAGTAACACAGACAGACTGCTATCTGCAGTGAGAGACATTCGCCTCGCTCACTCTACTGGCGGCCACGGGAACATCAAAGGGAGTGGCAACCGCAGTGCTGCTTTCTCCAATGATTAAAAGCAGGACCCACGGTAATGTCTGGATGGCAAATGTAAAACTAATGAGGGGAAATATTTGACAGCTCTGCCATTGACTTGTGAAGGTAGCGAGCGAGAGAGAGCGAGAGAGTGAGTGTGTGTGATTTATCTGTTTGCTTCTCGTATGCACTGTAGGCCTACTTTGGTTTGTGTGTGTGTGCATGCATCCGCGTCTGTGTGTGTGTGTTCATGTCAGCAGATACACCTTATGAGATGATGAGACCGAATGAATTTCAAAGGCTTCATTCTAATGTCTTTATCCTACCGTAGCGTTTCAAAACAAATAGGAGAAATGGTCAAAGCAGAAGCGCATATCAAGGACCAGCCATAGAGAGGAACTGGGACGGCCTCTCAACAGGTGATATGACGTTACGCTGTACTTACTGTAGGACAGCCGCCAGTGTTTTCCTCAATGAGTCAGATGAGGATATACTCCATTCAGCTCCTACATCCTGTCTCAGTGTCTTAGGTCAGGGATGAGATGAGATGGGGCTATTTCTGAAGTGTGAGGGTGAGACCACCACAGACAGGCGCGTAAGAGCGCATACACACACACACACACCGGTGGGGCATCAGTGGCCAGGTCAGTGTCACCGAGTGAGCTTATTGACTAATTTGTAAGTGATGAGCCGCTGATGTCAAGAGAGTGTGAGAGTGTGTGTGTGTGTGAGAGAGAGAGAGAGAGAGAGAGAGCGAGAGAGAGAGAGAGAGTTTTTGGGACTGGAGCCTAGGAGAAGAAGAGAGGAATCACTGGTCTTTGGTCTGGAAAATTTCAGCCGCTGCATGGCGTCATAATCATGTGCTCTAGCTCGGTTATTAGACATCCGTAGACTGTTTTATCTATTGATAAGGGTGATTCCTTTAAAACTTAGGGCCCTAACAATAGGAAATAAGCAAGTGAATTAACTGTCATCTATTGCATGTAGAGATCCGTATCCGCATCTACTCTCCGGAATTGCATCTACCATCCGTTCTATTGGCGAACGTCCAATCACTGGAGAATAAACTGGACGAGCTCCGTTCGAGACTATCCTATCAACGTGATCTGAGGAACTTCAATATCCTATGTTTCTCAGAGGGTCGTGGCTGAACAATTGCATGGAAAATGTAAATCTGGCTGTTTGTTCTATACATTGCCAGGACAGAATGGCAGCATTGGGTAAACTCAAAGGGGAAGTTGTATGTCTCTTTGTTATCAATCTCTAATATTGAGGTCTCGAGGTTCTGCTCGCCTGAGTTAGAATACCTCATGATAAGCTGTAGACTATACTATATACCGAGAGAGTTTTCATCTATATTTTGTAGCTGTCTACTTACCACCACAAACCGATACTGGCACAAAGACCACACTCAACAAGATGTATAGGGCCGTAAGCAAACGCCCAGATGAGGCGCTATTAGTGACTGGCGATTTTAATGCAGGAAAACTGAAATCCATCTTACCTCATTTCTACCAGCATGTCACGTGCAACTAGTTGCAAAAAACAGTCTATATCACCTTTACTCCACACAGAGATGCATACAAAGCTCTCCCCCACCCTCCATTTGGCAAATCTGACCATAACTCCATTCTCCTGATTCCTGCTTACAAGCAAAAACTGAAACAGGAAGTACCAGTGACACGCTCAATAAGGAAGTGATCAGATGACGCGGATGCTACGCTACAGGACTGTTTTGCTAACACAAACTGGAATGTGTTCCCGGATTCATCCGATGGCTTCATTAATAAGTGCATCGACAACGTCGTCACCACAGTAATCGTACATACATATCCCAACCAGAAGCCATACATATAACTGAGCTAAAGGCTAGAGCTGCCACTTTCAAGGAGCAGGACACTAAACTGGACACTTAGAAGACATCCTGCTATGCCCTCCGATAAAACCATCAAACGGGCAAAGTGACAATAAAGGACTAAGATCAAATCCTACTACACCGGCTCTGACACTCGTCGGATGTTGCAGGGTATCAACACAGAATCATGCAGGAGAGCACCAGCTGTTCTGTATGATCACTCTCTCCGTAGCTGATGTGAGTAAGACCTTTAAACAGGTTAACATTCACGAGGCCGCAGGGTGAGACTGATTACCAGGACACGTACTCAGAGCATGCGCTGACCAGCTGGCAAGTGTCTTCAATTACGTTTTCTACATATCCCTGACCCAGTCTGCAATGCCTACATGTTTCAAGCAGACCACCGTAGTCCCTGTGCCCAAGTTAACCTGTCTAAATTACTTTCATCCCAAAGCACTCACATCTGTAGTCATGAAATGCTTGGAAAGGCTGGTCATGGCTCACATCAACACCATCATCCCAGACACCCTGGACCCACTCCAATTCACATACCGCCCCACAGATTATACAATCTCTATTGCACTCCACACTGCCCTTTCCCACCTGGACAAAAAGAACACCTATGTGAGAATGCTGTTCGTTGACTAGAGCTCAGCATTCAACATCATAGAGCCTCCACTAATCTAAGGACCCTGGGGCTGAACACCACCCTCTACAACTGGATCCTCGACTGATGGGCCACCCCCAGGCTGTGAGGGTAGGCAACAACACATCTGCCACGCTAACCCTCAACACGGTGGCCACTCAGGAGTGTGTGATTTGTCCCCTACTGTACTCCATGTTCACCCGTGACTGTGCCGCCGCGCACAACATTAAGTTTGCCGACGACACAACGATGGTAGGCCTGAACACCGAAGACAATGAGACAGCCTATAGGTAGGAGGTCAGAGACCTGGCAATATGGTGCCAGGACACCACTCCCTCAACATCAGCAAGACAAAGGAGCTGATTGTGGATTACAGGAAACGGAGGGCCGAGCACTCCCCCATTCAAATCGACAGGGCTGTAGTGGAGCGGGTCAAGAGCTTTAAGTTCCTCGTTGTCCACATCACTAAGGACCTGTCATGGTTCAAACACATCAACACAGTCGTGAAGAGGGCATGACAACTTTTCTTCCACCTCAGGAGGCTGATTTGGTATGGGCCCTCAGAACCTCAAAAAGTTTACAGCTGCGCCATTGAGAGCATCTTGACTGGCTGCATCACCGCTTGGTATGGCAACGGCTTGGCATCTGACCGTAATGCGCTACAGAGGGTAGTGTGCACGACCCAGTACATCACTGAGGCAGAGTTCCCGCCATCCAGGACCTCTATACCAGGCGGTGTCAGAGGAAGGCCCTAAACATTGTCAAAGAATCCAGCCATCCAAGTCATAGACTGTTCTCCCTGCTACGCCAAGTCTGGGACCAAAAAGCTTCTGAACAGCTTCTACCCCCAAGGCATAAAACTGCTGAACAGTTAATCAAATGGCTACCAGGACTATTTACATTGACCCCTTGTTTATTTGCACTGACTCTCTTGCGCCGGCTCTATGCACTCTCACTGGACTCTACCCAAACACTCACACATAGTACACTGACACTCCAACACCCACATACACACACAGACACACACACACTACATATTCACACACATACAAACATGCATATTGACCACACAAACACACAAACTCACACATACACACTTTCACACTCTTCACAAACGCTGCTGCTATTCTGTTTATTATCTATCCTGATTGCCTAGTCACTTATATGTACTGTACATACATATTACCTAAATGAACTGAACTACCTCGTACCCCTGGACATTGACTCGCTACCGATAGTCCTTGTATATCGTCTCGTTTTTGTTATTTTAATGTGCTACCATTTCCTATTACAGTTTTTTGCAAATGTTTTATACTTTTTAAGTGTTGCGAAAAGCACTCGTAAGTAAGCATTTCACGGTAAAGTCAACACCCGTTGTATTCGGAGCATGTGACATATACGATTTGATTTGATGTTAATGCCAAGCAACAATACTTTAAGTAAAACAACGTCTGATTTTATTAGAATATCGTAGTGAACTATTAATGTCAGGTAAACATGTTTCTAAATATGTTAGTGTTGGAAACAAAAACAAAAGAGAACGATTATGTGATGATTGATCTAATTGTTCCCACAAACCATATTTAACGTTGTAAAATATCATTATTTCTCAATTCGTCCCTATTCAAAGATGTAATTGGCAATGAGTGTCACCTTTCATGTCCCTTCAATCATTTCCATTGTCCAAGAATGTCATTGTGGGAAAAACGAGTCACACAGACTGAAACCACTCGACTTGTTTAGATTTTCTCGATGGAATGCCACACTCGTTGTAAGCCAGTACAAACCACAGAGTACACGCACACGCACACACGCACGCACACACGCACACACACACACACACACGTGCACACATTCATGCGCACACGTAGACATACAGACCCCAGTTATACACACACAAACCCACACACTCAGACACTCCTCCACGTCCACACAGACACACACATAGAGACCACCCTTAATCACAGTAACCGACACAACCCCGTATAGACAGACAGAGACACAACCATACACAGACACGTACGTAGAGACCCACCACCGCACACACACACACACACACACACTCGCAAGGCCTCGTGCGGGGGTGACATCATGGTTTGGATGACAGCACGTCTTCCAGCCCTATTAGTATGATTGTAGGTGGCTCCGCCAAACTGATTTATGGGTAATATTTGCGTCCCCCCCTTCTGAGTGTTGATTTATGTTTCATATTCTGGCCCCTTTCACCCCAAACCGCAAAACTTGGGAGGGGGAATCCTATCCAAAGAGAGAGAGAGAGAGAGAGAGACAAGAGCTAAAAAGAGAGTAGGGAGAGTACAGAAAGAAAGAGAAGAAAGAAGACAGAGAAGGCAACACACCCACCCACCACTACACACCTAGTAAAGCGAGACAGACAGGTCTGCGGAACTGAGCGTTGCGACTGGATCACATTTGATGTTAAAGACACACTTCCATCTGTCCGTCCGTCTGCCCATCCTACTATCTCTTTGCCTCATCCTCTGTCTCTTTCTAACTCATTTCGTCCTTCTCCACCCTTCCCTCTATCATGCCATATTACCTGACTGTGAACTGAGTGTCTGTCTGGACTTCCTCCTTTTAGTGAGAGGGCAGGGCGGGGGGGGATAGGATACGGTGGGCAGTGTGTCCCAGTCTCAGAGGTTTCGCTCAGGGCTGTTTAAAGCCCTATTAACTCTCCCTGTCTAGTGTGGCGTTGGAAAAAGGATTAAAAGAGAGAGAAACTCTGCCCGCAAGAAGCCACGTCTTCTTATGTGCCCCCCCCCTCCTTAGATTCCGCCGCTCTCTCGTTAAATCAGACACTGGTCCCTTCACACACACACCACACACTGCACACAAATGCACGCACACACACTGCACACAAATGCACACACACACACACACACACACACACACACACACACACACACACACACACGTGTGTGCGCGTAGACGCAAATCATCTGTGTGGCTTTTGCATTTGTAATGGCAATTAAGTCTTAAAGGAGTGATCTTGGAAAAGTAACAGTGCCATGAAAAGACATGGTGGTGCCACTTGACAATCAGAGGTTCTACTAGCGGCTCACCCGTTAGCCGATAAATGCTCAAACAAATGTCCAGATCACACAGTGTGAGAGGATAGCCTCCCCCCCTACTTCCTGATCTATCGCTCTGTCCATCAAGTTCACATTCAAACAGGCTTTATTTACTCGGCATCAGGAACCAGCTTTGCCAAAGCCCGACACTGACTGTAGCCTACAGCAATCACTTTCACACCAACCGTCTGTCTCTCTCTCTCTCTCTCTCTCTCTCTCTCTCTCTCTCTCTCTCTCTCTCTCTCTCTCTCTCTCTCTCTCTCTCTCTCTCTCTGACCCACACTCACAGTAACTGTTTTTCTCTATGCTTGTCTCTCAATTCATGTTCTTTCTTCTTTTATTCTAACTTTCTCTTCATCTCTCTGCCAGCACATCTATTCGGGAGGCACCAGTTGACTTGTTTATCGGCTGTTTATCGCCGTCGTGTGCTGTCTGTCTTAACACAACACAGAGCAGGTGGCCCGTCCACGTCAGCTTAACTGTCTACAGCCAAAGATTGAGTGGTACATGTAACGTATCCCAAAGTGTGAGGGGGCGGACCAAGAGGGCATAAGAGAGACCTAATCAACACAAAAGTCACACCCTCTCTAAAGTTAAGACCCGTTAAAAACCTCAAGCGAGCTCGTCGTCACCTTAACTAACCCTTCAACTAGTGTTAACTCAGCAGTCTACAGATATGCTGTAGACCGCTAATAGGTGGAAGACCTGTCGCTGCCCTTGAGCAAGGCACTTCAGCCTATTTTGCTCCAGGGCCACCGTACTACTATGGCTGACCCTGTAAAACAACACATTTCACTGCACCTGTCCTGTATACGTGACAATGAAACAAGTTCATACTCTGTTGAAGTGTATTGCAGTTGACCAGTCCCAAAATACTACATTCAACTGGCTCTGGATATTTGCATGCATTCACAACCGAACCAAACTGTTGCATAAACCAGGAGTTCGCTACTGTAACTGTTTAGTGTCGTCAGTTCAGTTGGTGCCAATCCTACCCTTACCGTAACCTGGTTGTTTGGCCTGACAATGGCTATGGGAATTGTCAAAACGATATGATAAGCTATGTTCCAACAGCCTAAAGAAACCTGGGAACAGGCGGCCCCTATCTGTCTGTGAAATGGAACAGGGATCTGTTCAACCCCCCCCCCCCCCCCCCCCCCTAACATTTAGAGGCTTAGGCGTGAGAGAGTGTCCTGGGGCTGTCTGTCATAATCTCTTCCTAAGGGACTGTGCATAGGAAGGCAGCTCCCGAAAGGCCACTGGTAACCCAGGGAGAGGCTTCTAAGAAACCAATTGAAAGTGTATGTGTGTGTGTCTGTGTGTGAATTATTAGATAACCACCACCGCATTCTCCTTCTACCTGCTGACTGACTGACAGGTGTGCTAGACGCCCCGCTACCCCACGCCGCTGCGCCTCAGCAGAGCATGCTGGGAGCTCTGGGATTCCCGGACATGGCCAGGAGCTACTGATTGATTGGTGGATAGAGGATGTCATCTTCCTGGTGATGCCAGTGGGAACTACTTCTCCTGGCATTCTCTCTCCGAGGTCCCTGGCACGCCAACCCCATTGGGCTGATTTACGGCACATATCCTTCCCCGACACGTCTTCTTCCTCCCCGGAATTGTTGATTTCAATTTTCGCCGTCTTCCTGGTGTCTCTTCAATGTCTTTTCCGCTACAGTTTTCATATCCGGTGATGAGGGGAAGAAGCGGAGGTGAGGATGGAGGGAGGAAAATAGGGGATTGAAAGTGGATTCAAATGATGGTGGCCTTGGTATGCCTTTTCATTCAAAGTGGATTCAAATGATGGTGGCCTTGGTATGCCTTTTCATTCAAAGTGGATTCAAATGATGGTGGCCTTGGTATGCCTTTTCATTCAAAGTGGATTCAAATGATGGTGGCCTTGGTATGCCTTTTCATTCGAGTGCTGGTATGCTTGACATTTACTCTGACTATGAGTAATATACACACACACACGCGCACACACACACACACACACACACACACACACACACACACACACACACACACACACACACACACACACACACACACTTGCACCTAGTCATACACACTCGCACCTAGTCAGGCACACTTGCACCTAGTCACAGGGGGCATACAGTTCAATGAAAAGAAGCTGTGTCAAGGCCGAGTTGATTTTCTCATACGTCTATGACAAACACAACTGTGGGTCTGCAAATGTCAAAACAGAAGGGTACAAGAGAGGAGGAAGCTAGAAAAAGTTGGGACTTACCCAGGTTCTTCTGTGTGTGTGTGTATATTACACCATGTGACATTCTGATACTCTTACATTCTGTCCCCCCCCCCCACCCCAATGTCCTCTCCTTTGTCAGTTTTGTCGGACAGTGTTACTAAGACTTCCTGTGACCAGCTGGGGAGTCACACCATTTGAAACCACCGTTGTCTGATTCTGATCTAATCAGAATAAATCCCTTTTTTGTGTGTGGGGAGACTTGGATTCAGCGAGAGAAGTCAGCAAAACAAATAACACAATACGAACACAACACCAATACTGTAGTTATACACACAACGTTATACAGTATAAATATACAATTCAATGGATTGTTTGAGTGAGTTCTGATAGGTTTGTAGGCTTGAACCTGGAATAACACCATTTAACCCCTTAGCCCTGGTGCTGGTCTTAGTCCTCAGGTCCTGTCACTCTTTGCTGTGTGACTGAAGTCACTGGGCTCCGCTCGGCTCGCTGCCACTACTTCTTATGCATCATCATCATAGCTCACGGCAATTAGCATTGGGCAGAAAGTAGTGTGGGCTAATTTGGGTCACTTGTGCGGTGCATGCTCTCTGTGGTGATAGGCTAGGCCTGATAACGTCTGTTCTGCTACAGCCTCTCTCTCGCTGCTCTTTCTTGATCTTTCTGGGGCTGGCAGGGTGTCAGACTTGATCATCACACACTCGCACACTCTTCTCCCACTCACGCACTCACTCTCACACACACACACACAGTGCCATTTGTAGGCATAAGCGACATTAGCGGCCATTTAGGACCTGCAGCCTACTTTTTTTTAGGAAGTCAGTCGGGTCTTGTCTTACTGCTATTTCGAATAGTAGACAACACAATGTGCAATTTCGTAATTTGTTTGTGCATCAGCAGTTTTCTGGGGGGGGCACTAAAATGTCTTGCCCGCAGGGTGAGTGACCCCCCCCCAACCAAATTTTGCTTAGGGTCTCCAAAATACTAGAAATGGCACTGCACACACACACACACACACTCCTCTGTGCATCTGAGAGCACTGATTACAGCTCTCCGTGGCTCTGTCATTGGCTCCCTGAGGAATGCCTTTCTGGGGTGGCGGGGATCTATTCCAAATAAGTGGTGGTCCTTTTCTCATCCAAATAGCATCCATTTTTTATTTGTTCAAAAACTTTCTGTGAATGGTCAATGCTCAGTTTGGTAATGCTCAGTTTAGTTGGAATTGAAAAACCATGCCAGATGGCAATGTGTGTGGGATAAATATGTATACATTAGTGGGGATCACCAGTCATTGTTGTTGGTTTCCTAGGGAAAGAATTTGCCTCCATATAGTCGAGTCTATCAGGAATCAAGGTAAGACCCAGATGCAGACACGTCAAATTGACAATGGTTTAATATTCCAACAGGGGAAGGCAATAGACAGGTCAAGGAAGGCAGGGGTCAGTAAACCAGAGGTGGCGCAAAGGTACAGGTCGGCAGGCAGACTCAGGGTCAGGGGCAGGTAGAGTGGTCAGGCAGGTGGGCTCAGAGTCAGTACAGGCAAGGGTCAAAACCAGGAGGGCGAGAAAAGGGAGAGACTGGGAAAAGCAGGAGCTGAGAACAAAAACGCTGGTTGACTTGACAAACAAGATGAACTGGAAATGAACAAACAGAGAACACAGGTATAAATACACAGGGGATAATGGGAAAGATGGGCGACACCTGGAGGGGGATGGAGACAATCACAAGGACAGGTGAAACAGATCAGGGTGTGACAGAGTCAGTATAATCCTCTGTGATCTCAGCTCACATGTAGGGTGTTCTAATATAGTTTCAAGTTTTATTAGTTGTATGTCAAATCAAATCAAATCGAAGTGTGAAATGCTTACTTACAGGCTCTAACCAATAGTGCAAAAAAGGTGTTAGGTGAAAAATAGGTACGTAAAGAAATAGAACAACAGTAAAAAGACAGGCTATATACAGTAGTGAGGCTATAAAAGTAGCGAGGCCACATACAGACACCGGTTAGTCAGGCTGATTGATGTAGTATGTACATGTAGATATGTTTAAAGTGACTATGCATATATGATTAACAGAGAGTAGCAGCAGCGTAAAAAGAGGGGTTTGGGGGGGCAAATAGTCCGGGTAGCCATTTGATTACCTGTTCAGGAGTCTTATTGCTTGGAGGTAAAAATGGTTGAGAAGCCTTTTTGTCTTAGACTTGGCACTCCGGTACCGCTTGCCATGCGGTAGTAGAGAGAACATTCTATGACTGGGGTGGCTGGGGTCTTCATTTTTAGGGCCTTCATCTGACACCGCCTGGTGGAGAGGTCCTGGATGGCAGGTGGCTTAGCCCCATGTAATGTACTAGGCCGTACGTCGTGACCTCTTCACGACTGTCTTGGTGTGTTTGGACCATTCTAGTTTGTTGTTGATGTGGACACCAAGGAACTTGAAGCTCTCAACCTGCTCCACTACAGCCTCATCGATGAGAATGGGGGCGTGCTAGATCCTTCTTTTCCTGTAGTCCACAATCATCTCCTTAGTCTTGGTTATGTTGAGGGATAGGTTGTTATTCTGGCACCACCCGGCCAGGTCTCTGACCTCCTCCCTATAGGCTGTCTCATCATTGTCGGTGATCAGGCCTACCACTGTTGTGTCATCTGCAAACTTAATGATGGTGTTGGAGTCGTGCCTGGCCATGCAGTCGTGGGTGAACAGGGAGTACAGGAGGGGACTGAGCACGCACCCCTGTGGAGCTCCAGTGTTGATGATCTGCGTGGCAGATGTGTTGCTACCTACCCTCACCACCTGGGGGCGCCCCTTCAGGAAGTCCGGGATCCAGTTGCAGAGGGAGGTGTTTAGTTCTAGGATCCTTAGCTTAGTGATGAGCTTTGAGGGTACTATGGTGTTGAACGCTGAGGTGTAGTCAATGAATAGCATTCTCACATAAGTGTTCCTTTTGTCCAAGTGGGAAAGGGCAGTGTGGAGTGCAATAGAGATTGCATCATCTGGGGATCTGTTTGGGCGGTGTGCAAATTAGAGTGAGTCTTGGGTTTCTGGGATAATGGTGTTGATGTTAGCCATTACCAACCTTTCAAAGCACTTCATGGCTACGGACGTGAGTGCTACGGGTCTGTAGTCATTTAGGCAGGTTGCCTTTGTGTTCTTGGGCACAGGGACTATGGTGGTCTGCTTGAAACATGTTGGTATTACAGACTCAATCAGGGACATGTTGAACATGTCAGTGAAGACACCTGCCAGTTGGTAAGCACATGCCCAGAGCACACATCCTGGTAATCCGTCTGGCCCCGCAGCCTTGTGTATGTTGACCTGTTTAAAGGTCTTACTCACGTTGGCTACGGAGAGCGTGATCACACAGTTGTCCGGAACAGCTGATGCTTGCCTCGAAGTGAGCATAGAAGTAATTTATCTCGTCTGGTAGGCTTGTGTCACTGGGAAGCTTGCGGCTGTGCTTCCCTTTGTAGTCTGTAATAGTTTGCAAGCTCTGCCACATAAGACGAGCATCGGAGCCAGTGTAGTATGATTCAATCTTAGCCCTGTATTGACACTTTGCCTGTTTGATGGTTCGTCGCAGGGCATAGCAGGATTTCTTATAAGCTTCTGGGTTAGAGTCCTGCACCTTGAAAGCGGCAGCTCTACCCTTTAGCTCAGTGCGAATGTTGCCTGTAATCCATGGCTTCTGGTTGGGGTATGTAGTCACTGTGGGGACGACGTCCTTGATGCACTTATTGATAAAGCCAGTGACTGATGTGGTGTACTCCTCAATGCCATCGGAAGAATCCCGGAACATGTTCCAGTCTGTGATAGCAAAACAGTCCTGTAGTTTAGCATTTGCTTCATCTGACCACTTTGTATGGGATATGCATGGTATACATTGTCCAACTAAATGCTTGCTTGCGGGTTCTTTCCCCGACAATGCGGGGAAAAGAACCTGCAAGCAACAATACGAACATAGATGGGACCACTGACAGTGTTCTGTACCCCACAATTAATTCCCTCGCTACGTTGTCATAATCCCAAATTTGACCCTATGTTTGTTTTCTTTATGTCAACGTTACAACGCTATCGACTTACCATGAATGGTATGCAAGGTGCACGTCTCTATGTTAATCTATGTTCAGCTCTCTCTATATATATCTAGAATCTAGCTTACTAACACAAATGGACAAGAGAAGTTAATTGGTCCTAAATATAAATGACATGAGTTGTTATGAATGCTCGTGGCAGCAACTTGTTACTCAACTCTAATTGGCCTTGTATATTTCCTGTTGACGAGTGTCACAGTAAATGTGGTCCCACATGTTTAATTGAGGAAGCGATGTTTGAAATCTCCTTCCTGGTTATAATGAGATAGAAGGCCCAAAATCGAGCCTGGTTAAACCAGACTGAATGATGCGCTCACATTAGCGCCTGGGTACCAATGCCCTTCAGCACATTTATCTTGGCCCCTTAAGTTAGTAATAGCTGTGAAATATACATATTTAGGAAAAGTCAGGGAAGGAGCAGGGCGTTGCAATTTTCGGAGGACATTTATTAAAATTGTTTTACTAAATCAAACGTCAGTGGCTGTAGTCCTATGGCAGTTCTAGTGTTAACCAGGCTATCTAACAAACAGGGCCCAAACAGCTATCAACGGAAACCGTGTGCAGGCAAGTCAAGAACCAAGACACTTGAATTGGTCTGAATCTGAATAAAAGTTCAACAGTGGCACAATGTGCGCTGTTATCTAATAAAAAATGGGACAAAATACAACCCTTTTGGGGGAAATGTTTTTTTTTTTTCTCAGTGACATTTCTTTCACCACAACTGTCGGTCTCATGGTAATTAACTGTTAATTAACAAACACATTTTGCATCTCCTGGCTTCCACAAATAGCCTACAAGCCATTTTTAATTCATTCATATTCATTCATTCATAATAAATCCATTATTTATTTTAGACAGGTTTAAAGAAGCATGATCTGAAGAAAATAAATCAAATCAAATCAAATTTTATTTGTCACATACACATGGTTAGCAGATGTTAATGCGAGTGTAGCGAAATGCTTGTGCTTCTAGTTCCGACAATGCAGTAATAACCAACAAGTAATCTAGCTAACAATTCCAAAACTACTACCTTATAGACACAAGTGTAAGGGGATAAAGAATATGTACATAAAGATATATGAATGAGTGATGGTACAGAGCGGCATAGGCAAGATACAGTAGATGGTATTGAGTACAGTATATACATATGAGATGAGTATGTAAACAAAGTGGCATAGTTAAAGTGGCTAGTGATACATGTATTACATAAAGATGCAGTAGATGATATAGAGTACAGTATATACGTATACATATGAGATGAATAATGTAGGGTATGTAAACATTATATTAGGTAGCATTGTTTAAAGTGGCTAGTGATATATTTTACATCATTTCCCATCAATTCCCATTATTAAAGTGGCTGGAGTTGATTCAGTGTGTTGGCAGCAGCCACTCAATGTTAATGGTGGCTGTTTAACAGTCTGATGGCCTTGAGATAGAAGCTGTTTTTCAGTCTCTCGGTCCCAGCTTTGATGCACCTGTACTGACCTCGCCTTCTGGATGATAGCGGGGTGAACAGGCAGTGGCTCGGGTGGCTGTTGTCCTTGGATGATCTTTATGGCCTTCCTGTGACATCGGGTGGTGTAGGTGTCCTGGAGGGCAGGTAGTTTGCCCCCGGTGTTGCGTTGTGCAGACCTCACTACCCTCTGGAGAGCCTTACGGTTGTGGGTGGAGCAGTTGCCGTACCAGGCGGTGATACAGCCCGACAGGATGCTCTCGATTGTGCATCTGTAGAAGTTTGTGAGTGCATACCCTGAGTTGTCCTTATGTGGCTATGCCAAATGGCTGTGGGCTTCACTAGCTGGTTTAGCAGACACGTTTTGCTTAGAATTCCGTGACATTATTTTATATAATTTTATAGTATGAAGAATACAATTGAACAAAGCTGAATGAAATATATTTTCTCAACGGTTTGAGGGAGTGCGCACATGCGACTATTCTGTGTTGAGCGGTTAACGAAAGAAATAGGTACTCCTATATGCTGAATTTAGAGTTATTAATGTAACTTTAAGTTGTTCTGTAAACGTTGGGCTATATGTTTGGATTTTTAATACACTGTAAGGCTGTATGATGAGACTAATGATGATTTTGAAAAAAAAGTCACTTGAAAGGCATGAGCTCTGCTTTGTTATTTTTGTGCAGGCTGTACACACTCCAATAGTCACTCATTCACAATTTGATAAGCACTTGATAATGCGTCAAATTTCACGGCGGCATCCCCAGGCCGTAATGCACCCTTAAAAAAATCCATGTCTTTTGCGGCCCGGAGTGCTGCATTGTGCCCTTCTCCCTGAGTGTGCTGTACAATCCGAAGTGCCTCTCACTCACATGGCTCTCTGTCACGTGATTGGGTCTTTCTCACAGGCTACAAGTGAAGACAGACACATCGGGGATGCAACTTCACACGTCCTTATCCAATTCCGAGGTGCATATTGAAGATATTGGAAGAACTGTCCACATGTACTTTTCAGCCAAGAAGATGAGTAGACCTAACGAACAGCAAAAGCACTAGCCTATGTCAATTTACTATCCCCCATAGTACAAAAGTTGACCTATTCTATTCTGTGAAATAAATAGATCCCAAATTAATACAACCACTAACATCAAAACCTTTTTTATGCAACGTGGCTGACACAACAGATCAGAATGTTTAGCCTAAAATGTTGATAGACTATTAGACTATTTCTTCACATTATAAGCGCAGCAATGCGCACATGGTAGTAGGCTATAAGCGCAAATGTTCCATTAGTGAAAAAGATCATTATGAAAAGTGACCGCAATTGATATGCTTAATTTTAAGCAGTTATTTTCCACTTTGGGCTAGGCTACATGAGGTGTGCGAAAAATAATGCATTGTTTCTTATGCTGGGCATTATAAGTGATAATATATAGTATAGTGATAGGCTAATGTTGCCACTGATCAGACTATCCTTGATTTAGTCTAGTCTTTACATATACTAAATAATATACACTACTGTTCAAAAGTTCAGTTTCTTAGCAATTCTTAGCCATTTCTCGCCTTCATTTCTCAGAACAAGAATAGACTGACGAGTTTCAGAAGAAAATCCTTTGTTTCTGGCCATTTTAAGCCTGTAATCAAACCCACAAATGCTGATGCTCTAAGGAAGGCCAGTTTTATTGCTTCTTTAATCAGAAAAACAGTTATAATTGCAAAAGGGTTTTCTAATGATCAATTAGCCTTTTAAAATGATAAAGTTGGATTAGCTAACACAATGTGCCATTGGAACACAGGAGTGATGGTTGCTGATAATGGGCCTCTGTACGCCTATGTATATATTCCGTTAAAAATCTGCCATTTCCAGCTACAATAGTCATTTACAACATTAACCTGTTACACTGTATTTCTGAACAATTTGGTGTTTTTTGAATGGAACATTTAGCTTTTCTTTCAAAAACAAGGACATTTCCAAGTGACCCCAACATTTTTGAACGGTAGTGTATGTGTGTGACATTTGTTTTAATTTAGAACGGACCATTATCATACATCTGTATCCAAACAGGGGCAGCAGGAACAAATACAGTACGTGTCATCTATGCACTTTAAATAGCGAATGGAGGACGCTTTTTCCCCCATGGTTTATTTTCATGCCAGCCAGGTAGGATATACTTCTGTTGTAAATATAAGCAATGTGCTTAATATTAGGAACGTTGAGAAATAAATATAGTAGGCCTAGCCTATAGAAAAGCTGATGGGATCCTCCTCTTTTTATTTGAGGCCATCACTCTATTTTCTCTCTTTAATTAAATAGCCTATAGAGATGTTGCGCAACATGAGATCATGTGTTTGATTAGATTTTCAAACACATTTGCATTGATGTCAGAGTGATTAGAGGGACAATAGAGTGCTGTGTACCAGGCAGTTAGCAAGTTTGGTAGGCTACTAATGACCATCAGCAGCATCAGAGCTTGGAGAAGCCTAATTATCGTGACTAAAATGGTCATGTGGAATTTGACTGCCTTCATGACTCGTGACTGTCGGTGTGCCGGTAATACGGTCACTGCAACCGCCCTGACCACAACACTGTGGTAAACTAATTTACCATGTTCAACTGAATGATGATTTTAGGTTTTCCTGTGTCAAAATCCTCAACCCAAAGTAAAAGTAAATGTGATAAAACGCACCTGTTACTTTAGCACAAACCTGCCCCCCCCCCCCCCCCCCCCCCCCCCCCCCACATACACTATAAGCTTTTCCAATCTCCCCCTTTTCAGACTCTGGTGTGACAGTCATTAGCATTCACCACCCCTCTCCCTCCCCCTTCTCCCATTCTCTCCCATTCTCTCCCTTCTCTCTCTCTCTGTCCTCCCCTCCACTGTGTGTGAGAGAGTTAGAGAGAAGCTTATCGCCTGGCAACCACAATTAAAGTACAACAACTCACTCGGTGGCAGCCACCGTTCTGAGCAGGCACCTCGGTGTGACAGCACACTCCGACTGTAGAGAGGGAAGACGAGAGAAGAGAGAGGGAGAGAGGAGGGAGGGAAAGCGAGAAAGAGTTGGACAGGTGAATAACGCTGCCGGTGATTTGACTGCATCAAAGTGGAAGAGAGCTGCCGTTGGAAGAAGAGAGTGAGGGTTGAGGCTGGGAGAGAGCAAACGAGAGAAGGAGTGAGGGAGGAGGGAGAGCAAAGTGAAGAGTGGCGGGGGAAGGAATTATTTGACTGTGGCTGGCATTGGACGCGACAGGTATGTGTCTGCCGAGAGTCGGGTTGCAATGTGAAGGTATGCAGAAGATATGGGGAAGCTGTGTGTATTTGTGTGGTTCTTTTGACAAATTCAGGGAGGTTGTGGTTTAGCGTTGGCATGACAGGATTTCACAGCACCTGGTGCACAGGTATGCAAGCAAGCAGAGTCAGTACACACACACACAAACACACACACACACACACACACACACACAGACACTGCACTATTTTTCATCAATTACCCTTTGTCTTTGTCCTTTTTGAAAAGAACATGCTTGTTTTGATAGTGCACTTACAGGCCAATGTTTGCATAAATGCATTTACCACTGTTAAAAGCCTATTGTTTTTCCTGTGTCTTTCCCCACCTGTTCTACACCTGACATATGTCGACCTTAAAGTACTAGTTTAGAGGCTGACACCTGCCAATTCTCCAGGCAAACTATCCATTAAAAGAGCTACAGAGGTGTGTGTGTGTGAGTGCCTGTGTAAAATGGACAGTTAGACACTCTTGTTCCCTCGGCATGGATGCTTGCCATGGCTCCTTTGGGGTTTTTAAGTGCCACAACTCTCAGCCGTGTAATTGGCTGTAGGGAGAGAGGGCTGCAGGAAATGAAGCTCGTGTGCGGAGGTGGCAGTCAGGGCACTGAGTGAAGCACTGTGGAGGGACCGTCCGAAATGAACACTTGTAGTCCTCACTGTTGCTATTGTCCATTTGATGTGAGCCATTGTAATATAGATGTATAGCATGGTGGTTTTAGCATATATTATTTTTTTTAACCTTTATTTAACTAGGCAAGTTAGTTAAGAACAAATTCTTATTTACAATGGTGGCATACCCCGGCCAAACCCTCCCCTAACCCGGACGACGCTGGGACAATTGTGCGCCGCCCTATGGGACTCCCGATCACGGCCGGGGGTGATACAGTCCGGGATCGAACCAGGGTCTGTAGTGACGCCTCTAGCACTGCGGTGCCGTGCCTTAGACAGCTGCACCACTCGGGAGTAAGTTGGGATGATGCTTTTATCTTACTGACCTACTTTTATCTTAGACCCTTAAGTGACTTACTGTTAAAACGTATGCGTCGTGCCTTCAGAGAGTATTCACACCCCTCGACTTTTCCCACATTTTTAAACATGTATTCTGTGTTACGGGCCTACACACAATACGCCATAATGTCGAAGTGTATTAATATGTTTACAGTATATATGTTTTTTTGTATTAATAAAAATGAAACGCTGAAATGACTTGAGTCAATAAGTATTCAACCCCTTTGTTATGGCAAGCCTAAATAAGTTCAGGAGTAAAAATGTGCTTAACAAGTCACATAATAAGTTGCATGGACTCATTTTGTGTGCAGTAATGATGATTTTTGAATCACTGAATGACTACATGATTGTTGAATGACTACCTCAACTCTGTACACCACACATACAATTATCTGTAAGGTCCCGCAGTCGAGCAGTGAATTTCATACACAGATTCAACCTCAAAGACCAGGGAGGTTTTCCAATGCCTCGCAAAGAAGTGCACCTATTGGTAGATGGGTAAAAAGAAAATCAACAAAAATACAGACATTGACTAGTGAAGTTATTAATTACAAAGATACAGGTGTCCTTCCTAACTCAGTTGCCGGACAGGAAGGACACCGTTCAGGGATATCACCATGATGCCAATGGTGACATAAAAACTGAGGATGGATCAACAACATTGTAGTTACTTCACAACAAAAAATATTACAAAACACACATTCTGTTTGCAATAAGGCACTAAAGTAAAACTGCAAAAACTGTTGCAAAGAAATTAACTTCATGTGCTGAATATAAAGTGTTATGATTGGGGCAAATCCAACACTTTTCCAGCATGGTGGTGGCTGCATCATGGTATGGGTATGCTTGTCATCAGTAAGCACTAGGCAGTTTTTTAGGATAAAAATAAACAGAATAGAGCTAAGCACAGGCAAAATCCTAGAGGAAGACCTGTTTCAGCCTGCTTTCCAACAGTCACTGGGAGACAAATTGAACTTGCAGCAGGAGAATAACCTAAAACACAAGCCAAATATACACTGGAGTTGCTTACCAAGACAACATTGAAAATGGCTGTCTAGCAATAATCAACAACCAACTTGACAGAGCTTGAGTAATTATTTTAAGAATAATATGCAAATATTGTACAATCCAGGTTTGCAAAGCTCTTAGACGGAAAGGGGATACCTAGTCAGTTGCACAACTGAATGCATTCAACTGAAATGTCTTCAACCAAACCCCTCAAAATCAGGCTGCCTTAATCGACTTCCACATCACCGGCACCCGGAGAACAGTTGTTGTGGGGGATAACTACCTTGCTCAAGGGTAGAACGGCAGATTTTTCCACCTCAGAGATTCAAACAAGTAAACCTTTGGTTACTATCCCAATGCTTTAACCGCTAGGCTACCTGCCGGCCTCCGCTACCTGCCAAAGGAGATTTTAACATGTATTGACTAAGGGGGTTGAATACTTATGTAATCAAGATATATTCGTGTTTTAGTTTTATTTTATTTTTTAAAATAAATGTTCCAATTTTTTCTTCCACTTTGACATTACGGAGTATTTTGTTTAGGTCGTTGAGAAAACATTACAATTAAATCCATGTTAATGTGACGGATGTCTTCGGGAGAAAGAGAGGAGAACCAAAGTGTTCATGATGATTTTAATTAAAGAAAGCACTGAACACGGAATCAAAACGATAAACGATGACGGGAATTTACAAAATCCGAAACAGTACCGTGTGGCGACAAACACTCACACGGAAACAAACACCCACAAACCAACAGTGGGGTTTCAACAGGCTACCTAAGTATGTTTCTCAATCGGAGACAACTAACGACACCTGCCTCTGATTGAGAACCACACTAGGCCGAACACAAAAACCAACATAGAAAAACAAACATAGACTGCCCACCCCAACTCACGCCCTGACCATACTAAAACAAAGAATCAAATAACAGAACTATGGTCAGAATGTGACAGTTAATCCCACCTTGTAACACAACAAAATGTGGAAAGGTGTGAATACATTCTGAAGGCACTGTATGTGAATGCGGGAATTGAACACGAAACTCTGGTGTTGCAAGCCCATGCTCCAACCCTCTGCATTCCGATGTATAGTAGAGGTAAATACATGTATACACATTTCAAGTACACTTACATTTCATAAGTACAATTTACAAACATTTACATTTAACCCCACTAACTCTCCAGGACCATGGGTTTCCACCTGCTCTCCGCAGAGATGTCCTGGCTGGGTGTACTGACAAGGAGTGAGGGGGTGGTGGGGGTGGATAAGGTCATAATGATTGCATGGGGGACTTCTCCCTACTGCGTAGGCACTGGGATGAAAAGCTCCATAAAAAGACTCCATGGTCTCTCAATGGTCAAAATGTCACTGTGGCCGACTCAGAAGTGTGAACACACACACGCATGCACGCGCACGTGCGCGGGGCATTCCCCGGTCAGACAGGGATCACACTTTTTGACCCCACACTCTTTAGCACACAAAACAGATATACAATGTGCTATTGCGTTTGACTATTTATCATACATTTATCATACACTGACTGACAGAACTCTATAATTTGCAATCAACACTAACGAATGTACCAACAGCAGAGTGAAAGATAATGTCTCTCCACATCCAAGAGCTTCTATTGCATTATAATTCTATTGCATTATATTGAATTCTATTTAAATTATAATGCCCGAGAAGCGGGTGTTTGGAGGATATATTGTCACGGGTGTTGTTAGACCCGGCAAACCGTGCTAATATCTCCTCCAAACACCGTCTTCGAGAGCATTATCACTTTTATACAACGGGTTACCTACATATTCAAAAAATGATTGACATATTTACATAATCGTTGTTTTGATGAATTTATTCATACTATTTCATCCTTCCACAAGATATAGTCCCGACACAAATCTAGCGTTGCTAGAGACATGACCCAGTCGTTCAGTCTTTTTGTTCTGTATCTATGGACGCGACCCAGTCGTTCGTTCTAAATGTTCCATTGCCATACTGGTTGGCAATGTTCTTATCCCTTGCTTGCTAGCTAGCCAACAATGGCTAACTTACAATCACGTCAAAATGCAGCCTGATTAACAGCCAAGTAGCTGGATTTGCATTTGTTTAAGCTGTTTTCTAGTGACATTTATTTGGATACATCCATAGCAATCAGCTAATGAGGCGCAATTTCGCCTGGCATAGAAAATGTGCTCACTCGTCAGGGCACTGTTGTTTAGAGGAGCTAGCCAACGACGCAGCTACAGTAACAGAATCACTTCAAACTGAAGCTGGAAAGACTGCAAATTAGCTGCCTTTCATTTGACTTTTTTTCAATTGGCATTTGTTTGTATATATCTATAAAAATGATGGCAGCTGAATCATGATTTTGACTGGCTGAGAAATGCTGCCTGTCTGTCTGTCTCAGCCCAACTCGGTCATTACTATAGGACAGCAGGAGATCGAATTTGAATATTGAAACAATGTTGCAAATGTCGGAGAGACAAACAGCAAGGTTTATACAATTATCAGCTGTTGAAAACGAAAAGTTAGTCTAAAAGAAATGTGAGATAATGTCTAGATGGTTTTTATAGTAGAGATCAAGTTTATAAATTGCCTGGCTGGGTTGATGAGACAGTGGATTGCGCAGACAGAGTAAATAGGCATTTTAACGTCATAGATATAGCTGGTGGCAACCTGTGGAATAGACACTGGCTGGAATGAGGTTTTAACCAATCAGCATTCAGGATTAAACCCATCTGTTGCATAATGCATTCCCTTGCAGTCTAATAAATTATATTACAACAGTGATTGACAGGGCCTGCTTATCCCACCCATTGTGTGGGTTCAGATGCTCCTCTTACCCCTCTGGGGGTGCAGAGGCCTGGGGTGATACCCCCTATGGTGTGAAGACAGATTTACCTCAGCATAAATTTAAAAAAAATCAAAGTGCAAAATGCAAAAAGATGATTGTGCTGGTGTCTTCTAAAAGTGTCTCAGCCTGGAGCTAGTTATGGACAAGCTGTGTCTGTCTTCCTCCCTCTGCCTGTGTCTCCCAGAGTTCTCCTGGAGCTGTGGACAGTAGGGGGGCTTCCATGTGTGTGTGTGTATGCTTGTATGTATGTGTGTGTGTGTGTGTGTTGTTGTTTTTATATGTCCCCTGTTGTGAGAGAGATTAAACGACGTGAGGGGAATTAGGACTCTTTTTGGACTGTTGTTGAAAGCCCATGTCAGTGTGGTAGCTTCTCTGTCAGTGAACATTTGGAAGCTCTTATGGCTTCTACTGTGCAATTTGCACTAGACATTGATCTAGGATCAGGACACAAAAGGGACCTCGGATCAGTATCTGGGGACATCATCCTCTTGCTCCAGGTTAATGAACTTGGCTGTAGGCTTCGTTTGCACCCAGTGCCACTCCTCCGGGATCTTCGCATCGTAGAAAGGGCGGGAGCGACACAGGTTGTGATTTGTGTCCCCATTTGCTCAAATGTCTGTCAATCACCCTGTCATGAATGAGCTTGCACTGGCCTGGTAGTATTTCCCATAATGAGGCGCATTCGAAGTCATTAGTCTATTTAAGTTCACGACACTATGACGTATCTGGAAAAAGTATACCCAAACGCGCTTCAACTCATCTTACAAAACAAAAAGGGGATCCGGTGCTCGACTGAGGGACTTGAAAATCAAGTCAAGACTATGATGTGTCTGTTTGACTCTTTGACATTTTCGAAAACAAATGCCTAGTAACTTAATCCAGCTGCATTTCGAAGTAAAAGAACAAACCAAACTACCTGAATGACATGCTTACATATGGGATGGCTGGTAGCTTAGCGGTTAACACCGTTGGGCCGCTAACCAAAAGGTCACTCGTTCTAATGTTTCAGCTACAAGGCTTGTCAAGGGTGTTAACCATATAAACCTATTTACACAGTGATCTGTGTGTGTTTGTATTCTCTGTCTTTGAATTACACTTCATTGACACAGGTTGGGATTACAGAATTGCACTTGGTTGGAGTTTGTGTTTTGCAGTGAGGACTTTTCTTTGAATCTAATGGGAAAATCTGCAGAGGAATCCATCTTGACTGCTGACCCCAGTTGGTATCCTTTTTAGGACTGGTCTATGGTGCTCAAATGTTTCTCTGTTTTCTCTCTCTTTCACAGAGTCTGGGGTCAGCAGACAGGAAAGAGTTCCAACAAAAGAAGTAAGTCTCTCTTTCTTTCATTTTTTTAATGTATTTCTCCTTGTCCCACTCCAGCCCTTCCTCTGTTTTATTCTTCAGTCGTTTGTGTTCAGAGTCCTTTTCATTTATACCTGCTTTAACCAGTTGGATAAACTGCTAGATCACCACCTACTGTTGCTTTCTAACACAAAGCTTCTCAGAGTAATAGTGCTGATCTAGGATCAGGTCCCCACTGTCCATATAATCTTATTCATTGTGATCTAAAAGGCCAAACTGATCCTGGATCATCACTCCTACTCTGAGACGCTTTGTGAATAAGGCCCCTGGCCGCCTTGAGGAATCTGACCTGGCTCTGAATCAGGTTCTGGAGAAAAGATGTTAATTCGCTAATTCGGTTTTAACCTGACCAGTAATCCCTCCTAATCTCATACAGATTATAAATAACAGTAAGTGAATTATTATGATAATTCGCCAGTCGCCAGCAGGTTCGGCGCGTCACTGTTTTGATTGACAATAAGCTATTTGAGTTAATTGACTGTTATTTGCGCCCGCGTGTTCGATGTCATTTCACACAAATTATTTTCTCCCGGATTTCAAAACAAAACAATGGCAGCTTTTATAATGTCTCTCACCTGTTTACATGGAGACCGATGGATTTGATCACTCCAAGCATGATTATTAGATGTCCTTCAATGCCGATGTGAGTGAAGAGCAATTCATCTCATTCTCTCTGCTTCAAGGGAATTAACTTGATTTCTGTCACAATTTCAGAAACCATGTTAGATTAAAAGAAAACTCATGACAGTATAATTGTCTGTAAACGTTCTAAATGTCAACAGAAAAAAAAACACGCTTGTTGGGTGGATAATCTTTCCGTCAGTGAAATAGATCATGCAACAAATGGCAGTTGATGAGAAAGGAGGCATTTCAAATGGTTGAGAGAATTCAAAATGGCCACCGCTGCTATCATCAGATCAAGGTCATAAAATGGGATGTTGTCGCATTCAATTTTAGAGACAACGAGCAGGATCTCGTAGGTTTTTGCTTTGTGAAATCAGTTGAACATTTGTAGCTCCTGTTCAATGTCAAGTTGCTACTCGGCATTGAAACTCTGCTGAGGACTATGGCATAGTAGAATGTTGTCACACATGTTCACATCAACCTAACTCCCCACTGGCTTACATGTAACGGTCGGTTCTTTTTCTCTCATCTCTCTTTTTCAAAAGATACATTAGGGCCTTGTGAGTATGAGTGCGTGGGCATCAATGTGTTCCCCTAAGTTCCCCCCCCCTAGGTAAAAGACTGGTGGCATTGCCACAGAGTACCATGCTCATACATTTGAATTGCGCTCGGGCGGTTTCATAGCAACAAGCTTTCTCGCTCACTGAACATGGAGGTGTGTGTTGTGACCGCTACATTCCTCCATTTCCGACTCGGACCAAACAATCGTTGGAGAATGTGCCACTTAGATGTCTATTGAACAGTTGTTCTCAGATTCTTTGGGTTATGGATGGGTGGTTTGAGTTTAAATGTCCCCGGCATTTCAAAGGTAATTCCAAACTATTATATGAAGCCATGTAATCGCTTGAATTGAGCAGGTAAGGCTGGGAGTTTGAAATTGTGACCTCGCTAGTGTTATGCAAAGTTATGTGATAAGGGGCGTTGTCGTTGCTCTTAACTAAATGATCTGTAGGTCTTCTATGATGTTAGCCTGGGATGATTCATACTGTATCTTTTAATGTTTGGATGCCTCCTCCAGAAGACTGACTTTTACACACACACACAATTGTGCACGTACTGTACATGCACACACACAAGTCTGCACGGACACTCACGTACGCTTGCATGCATTTCACATCTCGCACGCCAGTGGAGGCAGCTGAGGGGAGAACGGCTCATAATAATGGCCGGAATGGAATGGCAACTCCTGGAAAACCATGTGTTTGATGTATTTGATACCATTCCACTGATTCCGCTCCGGTCATTACCATGAGCCCGTTCTCTCCAATCAAGGTGCCACCAACCTCCTGTGTCGCACACACACACACACACACACACACACACACACACACACACACACACACACACACACACACTGCATGTGCCATGTGGGCAGTCTTGGTGGGCAGTCACTCCATAATGTGGCTTGCCTCGCCACGGTTGCCTGGAGACAAGCAGCATTCTCCATGGCCAAGCGGAGCTGTCATGTGAAGTCATGTGACACGAGTCTCAGAATAGAGGAGTTTGGTGAGGGGTAATGATGTGTAACCTCCTAAAGTAGGCTGTAAACAAAAAGACTGAAAAGAGAGGGTGAGAGAAAGTTCTGAAACAAACACACCACACACTCCTCTCTCTCTCTCTCTCTCTCTCTCTCTCTCTCTCTCTCTCTCTCTCTCTCTCTCTCTCTCTCTCTCTCTCTCTCTCTCTCTCTCTCTCTCTCGCTCCCTCTCTCTCTCTCGCTCCCTCTCTCTCTCTCTCTCTCGCTCCCTCTCTCTCTCTCTCTTGCTCCCTCTCTCTCTCTCTCTTGCTCCCTCTCTCTCTCTCTCGCTCCCTCTCTCTCTCTCTCGCTCCCTCTCGCTCCCTCTCTCTCTCTTTCGCGCTCCCTCTCTCTCTCTCGCTCCCTCTCTCTCTCTCGCTCCCTCTCTCTCTCTCTCTCTCTCTCTCTCTCTCTCTCTCTCTCTCTCTCTCTCTCTCTCTCTCTCGCTCCCTCTCTCTCTCTCTCTCCCTCTCTCTCTCTCGCTCCCTCTCTCTCTCTCTCTCTCTCTCTTTACGTTACCCATATGGAAATCATTAATAACCTGAAACACTAGAACTATGTGCAGACACCCAGTCTTCTACGGCCATCCATATTACCCATCTTATATTCTCTTCCCCCATAAGTCCCAGAGGTGGATCGAGCAGGGCTTAGTGCAGTGAGTGAGGGTATGTGTGTGTTTTACATAAGTGAGGGGGCAGACAGTGCAGGAAGGAAGAGATGCGGTTGGAGGAGCCGATAGCGCGACGGACGACTGGTGCAGGGAATTTAAGGAACGGATGTCAGGGAGAAAGACCCTTGATTAGCCTAATTTATTCAGAGGAGAAGGCCCGTGTAATTGTTCTCAGATGGGGGGGGGGGTTTAAGTTAGAGGTGAGGGCGAAGGGTCGGAAGAGAGGTGGATGGAGGAGCTGAGAAGGTTTGTCTCACTCTTGTGCACCCAACTCTTATTTGACGGTCATCCCGTGACCTCACAGATGTTAACTTTTATTGGCGTCTCACTTACGTCTCAATATTTTTTTATTAGTCAGGTTTCCATTGACCCAGGTTTACTCAACAAGTGCAATGACGCAACATACAAACAAACAACGTGTGTAATAAAAATGGCAGCTATAGGAGAAATGTTCGAAAGATCGACCACATTTTTACCTCTTCGTCAGGGGTGGATTTTTCGTTTGTCAAACTTTATTACAAATGATGATGGAAACTGTGTTTTTCAAATAAATGATAATGTCATGTCATAAAGTATCTATAAATCTCCACTCCACGCGTAATTCTAAATGGCTAATGAGTGTTGAATTTTGCCTGAATTGCTTCGCCTTGGCTTTTTTTTGGTTGGCTGAAGTTTCACCATCCAATTATTTCAGATTTACAGTACTAGAGTAGTTTCACCACCAAGACATGGACTGCGGTGATAGGTTGGCACATAAGCATGATTCGAATATGGCAAATATGGGCCTCACGAGTGTTGCAGTGGTCTAAGGTACTGCATCGCAGTGCTAGCTGCGTTACTACAGATCCTGGTTCAATACCGGGCTGTGTCGCAGCCAGCCGCGACCGGGAGAACCATGAGGCGACGCACAATTGGCCCAGCATTGTCCGGGCTAGGGGAAGGTCTGGCCGGCCGGGATGTCCTTGTCCCATCGGACTCTAGCGACTCTTGTGGCGGGCCGGGCGCTTCCGGGTCAAGTGGGCATTGTGTCAAGAAGCAGTGTGGCTTGGCGGAGTTGTGTTTCGGGGGACGCACGTCTCTCGACCTTCGCCTCTCCCAAGTCCGTACGGGAGTTGCAGCGATGAGACAAGACTGTAACTACCAATTGGGGAGAAAAAAGGATAAAAATATAAAAAGAATGAAAGAATATGGCAAATATGAGTAAATTCTTGAATTCTATCCATGCTGGCTTTTGCGGGCTACATGAGATGAAACAGATACTGTAGGTGGGAGGGTATACCGGCTTTCGCCAATGTATTAATGCGCAATTTGCCTAAATGGATCATGGAAACACTTCAACCACTTTGTTTTTATAAAAATAAAAAACAAATTGTGACATCATTACGTCCAGCTGTTTTTATCGACAAAAGACAGTTTGATAGAAACGCACTGTAGCGACAATTGTCACATCTATTTTCCATGCAAGCGTTCTAAATGTCACAAAAAAAATCACAAAAAATTAACTGGACAAGTTAATGGAAACATAGCTTCAGTCTTCTCACACTCATCTAGCTATTGTCTCGCTCTTTCACAAGGTTTGAAAACATATTTCTCACCTCATTACTCATTCTCGTCTTACGCCCGTCTGTCTTTCCACGGGGTGAGAATAGGAGGGTGACTCAGTCGTTTTACAGCCGCTCGCCCCGAGGACAAGGACTTTCCCCGGCAACAATCAGAGCCAGAGACCCCTTGGCTCTGGCAGAGTTCCACCTCTAAATTGACGGTAATCTGAGTTAACCCAGAACTAAAGTCTCACGTAATTGGTCAGACGCTCGATGAAGTCCATACATGTTAAGAGAGGAGAGAGAACGAGGCTCGGAACCGCAATGAAAAGCTGCACCCTCTCTCTTTGCAAGTTAAAGGGCAAGTCTATGGGCCAAATGTCCCCTCCCCTTCCTAAATTCGAAAGATGCTAACACCTGCGAAATTGTGATTTGTCCAAAGCACCTGAACTAATGCTGCTCATAATCTCACGTATACAGTTGTATCATGACAGGTCTACGGTACCCTTTTATGTAGACTGTCCACAAGAGATTAAAGGCCCAGTGCAGTAAAAATTCACGTTTTCCTGTGTTTTATATCATATTTTCCATCAGCTGATGAAACTAACAATGTAAAAGTGTTTTTTTTTTTAGTTGCTGGTTGAAAATACAATCTTCACAGGACCTTCTAATCAGCGGATTTGAACAGCTTTGCATAGTTTTCAGTTTCCCCCTCCCAATTCAGACCACTCCTAGACAGTCCTAGCAAAATTCTTGCTTGAGAAACATTTTTTTTTTTGCTAAAAAGCTTTTGCCCATTTTCATCTATTAAAGTAAGGTACTTAATTTTTACCCAGAAATGATTTGATATTGAGATAAAAAATAAATAAAAATGCATTGGACCTTTTAAGTCGACTGTGACATCAGTGCTGGGAAACGCTTCCTGGTACTGTATCCTCAGTGCACAGTCCTTATTAACACTACTGAGACTGTAGAGGGAGAGGAGGAGAGAGGAGAGAAGGAGAGCTCCAGCACTGGCCCCAGAACCCAGTGTTTAGGTGGTCTGCCGCTTCATTCCCCAGTAGCCTTTCGTTAGTAGGAATGCGCCTCCAAAACATTCCTTGGAAATAGGGGACGGAGAGGAGAGAGAGAAAAAGACAACTTAGACTTGGGGAGACAGCTAATGGAGTCTGAGGGTTCCCCTGTCTGCAGAAATATGAAACATAGTCTTACATTTTCTCCGTTTTTTTTTCTCTTGGGTTTTGAAAATGCTGTGTAAACATATATTGCGAATATTTACAGTAGCAGTGGTGGAGGGAGCAGACGGGCCAAGGAGATTGCTGGCTCCCAGGGTTTCTCTGTGTGTGTGTGTGTGTGTGTGTGTGTGTGTGTGTGTGTGTGTGTGTGTGTGTGTGTGTGTGTGTGTGTGTGTGTGTGTGTGTGTGTGTGTGTGTGTGTGTGTGCGTGTGTGTGTGTGCGTGCGTCGTGGACGTATTTAACTATACTTGTGGAGACCATAAGTCCCCACAAGAATAGTAAACAAACAAAAATTTGACCACAAATCACCACAAGGTCAAATGCTATTTCTAGGGGGTTTAGGGTTAAGGTTAGAATTAGTGTTAGGGCTAGAATTAGGATAAGAGTTAGTCTTAGAGCTAGGGTTAGGTTTAGGGTTAGGGTTTAAGGAAATAGGGTTTTGAAAGAGACCAAATTGTATGTCCCCACAAGGTTAGCTGCGCAAGACTGCGTGTGTGTGTGTGTAGTGCATGTGTTTGCATAAGTGAGTGCATGTTTATGTGTGTCTGTGCGTGTGTGTATGTGTGTGTGAGTGGCTTGTTGTAAAGCGCCGTACAGCGGCTGTCTTTGATGTGGGTTTGGCTGCAGTGCAGCTCTGATGGTTCAGAACTTCCCAAGCACGAGCGATGATGCCAAAGCGTTTCGCCGGCAGAGACGCCGATTGTTTTGGGAAGGCACCCCGGCCATAATTGTGTGTGTGTGTGTGTGTGTGTGTGTGTGTGTCCTTAGTTTTGTGTGTTTTTACAGGGGGATTCTGTGAAGCATGGCCTTTTCCATTATGGCCCTCTGAATCATAGACACATACACATATACAGTACACACACACACACACATGCACGCACGCACGCGCACACACACACACACACACACACACACACAGAGCGAGAGCAACCCAGCTTAACGAACCGATTTTCAGGAGAGTTTGTTACGAACATGTTGGACAGCGTATGCTTCCATTACAAGCAAATCGCTGGCGTTTGAAGCACCATACTTCAAAACATGAACTGGTGGTGTTAAAAACATGGAGGCGAGCCGCCTGTTCCCCTCTAACAGTAAACACCATCGTAGAGCTGCCTGTTCCCCTCTAACAGTAAACACCATCGTAGAGCTGACTGTTCCCCTCTAACAGTAAACACCATCGTAGAGCTGCCTGTTCCCCTCTAACAGTAAACACCATCGTAGAGCTGCCTGTTCCCCTCTAACAGTAAACACCATCGTAGAGCTGCCTGTTCCCCTCTAACAGTAAACACCATCGTAGAGCTGCCTGTTCCCCTCTAACAGTAAACACCATCGTAGATCTGCCTGTTCCCATCTAACAGTAAACACCCTCGTAGAGCTGACTGTTCCCCTCTAACAGTAAACACCATCGTAGAGCTGCTTCCATCAATTGCTATCTGAGCCTTTATAGATGGATGGGGGAACAATATGGCTGCCTTTCAAGTGGCTGATGTGTGAATGTGCCTAGAGCCCCAAAACTACTGCTTCCTGCTGGGGAGGAGAGAGGAGGAAAAGAAAGAGGGGACGATAAGAAACAGGGAATGGGGGAAATGGGGAGAAGATAGGGGGGAGAGTGGAGGAGGAAAAAGATGGGACAGGGAGATGGGGAGAAGAGGGGAGGAGAACAGGGAGGGGGGCGGGCTAAGGAAACACCTGACTCTTTGAAGGAGTTTCTTAGGTTAAGAGAAGGAAACAAAGTGTGTGACTGTTTGATAGGAAAGCTATGGAATGGGAGCAACATCTGTGTGTCTGTATGTGCGTGGCTGCATACGTTTGCATGTGTGTTTGTGCGTTTGTGTCTGTGCAACAAGAAAAAAATGACCGCTCTTCATCAGAGCATTAGGGAGGCGACCGCCATAAGCACTTCTAAGCACCCGACAGACCCTTTCTCGCACGCCTAACAGATTAGATCACACACACACGGATGAAATCGGACTTTCAGATGTCGCTTCGAATAAAACACCTCCGACTGACCCCCCTTCCCGCTCTGAGGTCCCCCGCGGTACCAGTCAGTATTCAACGTCCATCTATGTCTGGGGACGTCGGGAGATGATGTGGAAACCGACCAATAGGCAGTGAGCTCTGTTACCTACAAGTAGGTTGAATTTTTTTGAAAGGTGTTGGGGATGGTGGAGGGGCGTAAACATTGGCCTTTGGTGTCAATGGTTGCACGTTCGAATCCAGCAATAGAAAGTTGTTTTTGAGATTTTGGTTTTAGGACTAAACCCAAACCGTAACCCTTACCTTAACTAGAGTTAATACCTCAACTTTAGATTTCGGAGTTAATCCCTAAATTTAACCATAACCATCAAAATGTGGAGTTAATGTCTAAATTTAACCATAACCATCAAAATGTGGAGTTAATGCCTAAATTTAACCATAACCATCAAAATGTGGAGTTAATGCCTAAATTTAACCATAACCATCAAAATGTGGAGTTAATGCCTAAATTTAACCATAACCATCAAAATGTGGAGTTAATGCCTAAATTTAACCATAACCATCAAAATGTGGAGTTAATGCCTAAATTTAACCATAACCATCAAAATGTGGAGTTAATGCCTAAATTTAACCATAACCATCAAAATGTGGAGTTAATGCTTAAATTTAACCATAACCATCAAAATGTGGAGTTAATGCCTACATTTAACCATAACCATCAAAATGTGGAGTTAATGCCTAAATTTAACCATAACCATCAAAATGTGGAGTTAATGCCTACACTTAATCATAAACACTTTGAAATTTGATGTTTGAAAAAACTTTGACATTTGAGTTTGAGAAACATGTATCTAATTCTGACATGAGACTGTGAGAGCTAGTTGGAACGAACACACACACACACACACACACACACACACTTCCCTTTGAGTCTCCTGTCTCATTTATCTTTTCATGATGTAATCCATAGTTTCAGCAGGGTGTCAGCTCAGAACCACTGAAGACCAGGCATATGCCAGCCACACAATGGGAGCTCTCTCTCTCTCTCTCTCTCTCTCTCTCACACACGCACACACACACACACACACACACACACACACACACACACACACACACACACACACACACACACACACACACACGCACACACACACACGCACACACACACACACGCACACACACACACACACACACGCACACACACACGTTATGTGAGTTTGGTTGTATGCATCTGTGTTTGTGATTTACCTCCCTTAGTTCCACATATGAGAAGCGAATATCTTTTCTTTTGTGTCAGTGCAACTCCAATATCTCCCTTTTCTTTACTTACACACGCACACGCACACACACTCCTCTCCTGGGTCTCATCCAGCCTCCCTCTCCTCTCCAGCACAAATAATCCCTGCAGTCTGCAGACTTGACCCTGATTGGAATCTTGACGCCGCTTTCAATTGTGGGCTTGGGAAAAGTGTCCTGTCTGCCTGCCTGCTGTAGTGTGCGAGCCACGCTCAGCCCGTAAACAGCATACCAGAGGGCCTCCGCAAGCCCACCCTCTCCCCCTTATACACATGAAACCAGCGAGTCTGTAAGCAAGGAAGGAGGCAGACAGGGAGCACACACACACATTCACCTCATCTCCATCATTCCTTCAACCCTTACGCCCCCTCTCCATACCTCCTTCGCCCCCTCACACCCTTACTCCCCCGGCCAAGGAGTCCGCAGACAGACAGGCAGACTGGGAAGGCCCCTAGTTTTTTTTGTCGGGGTTCGCTTAGTTCTCCCTCTGTTCTAAAAGAGGACAGCTGTTGTCTTGTAAGACCTTTCTCATGTTTGTTACAATTTATAATGTGTTGAATGCTCTGCATAAGGAGATGTTGGAGAAATGTTGGGCATTTGTGATGGTCAATTGTAGCAGTATAAATCAGGCGTTGTTCGGTCCGCCCCTGGTCTCCGGATGTATTTGTCATTGTAAAATGTTCAGAGTGGCATTGATGGTGCAGAGAGTATTTCAAGGATTTCAGGTAGGACCAAGAAAAGACAAGAATCCAAATTGTCTAGGCGTTTTTCTCTAAGGAGAGAATAGTCCGACTGTCAACCCAGCAAACCAAAATTGGTTCTGTGAACGTCCCAGAACATTCATTAGGTTGTCCCAAAAGTTCTAATAACACAACAACTGTCCCGTTGTTCTGGTGAGTATACAATGTTTGTATAAGACATTCGTCTGATGTTGCAAGAATGTTCCCAGAAAACATTTTGTTGTTACACTACCTGGAAACCTAATAAGAACATTTAGGGAATGTTCTGTGGTGGATGTTGCAGATGTTACGCACAACATTTTAGTGAGTGTTAGGAGAACATTGCATGGATTTAAACCATTTTGATATCAAACATATTTGTTGAATGTTATCCTCCTAATGCGTATTGTACTGAAGGTTAAGTAACAGTTTTCTTTGTTTTGGTGTTATTTATGTCACGCCCACATGCCCATAGCTGACAGCACCAAAGTAACCAGAAATCCAGAGCGCAGTAGCATTTAACCCGGTCGTAATGCCCAGCACACCGACTATGGTTAATTAGGTTTGACTTTGGATATGCCTAGGGAACTAGTCAGGGACCCTCTGTAAATTGCACAATGTACATGGGGCAATACAACAAAAATGTCAAACCAACTATAAATTGTAGAAATTCGTTCACAATTTTTGAAAGCATTTTATGAGAAAACCAAAAGATGTTCAACTTGAAAATATTGTCCAATTTACATTGTGTACTATATTGGCATTCCCTAACTAGCCCCACAGATAGGCTATCCAGAGTCAAAACACGGTTGCACAATGGCAAGCTAAAGCTAAATTGGAAAATAAGTTGACTAGCTTGCCGGCTAGCCTACTGTAGGCTACTTCCAGACACAAGACCTGGTAAGACGGTTTCGAGTGATCTAGAAGGGTGTGTGACTGTAACTGTGTACTGTTTTGGCAGAGTGAATGTACAAACGCTTCCCACATGCGAACACACACACACACACACACACACACACACACACACACACACACACACACAAAGAGACACCCACATTAAAGCACGCCTCCAAGACCCAAATCTCGTTCTCAGTTGCATTTACTAATGAGGAGGGTTGAAATGGGGACTAAATCAGCCTGTTCATCACCCCTTTAATGGGCATGTTAGCTAATTTCCTGGGAATGTTCCCGGGTTGCGGGGAAAAGTTTGAACTCCAAGATGTCCTTCTGTACGACATCTGTAAGGTACAAAAGCATGGCCTCTGCAAGCATACAGGCTATATGGGCGATTCCAGCGTTATGGATGTTACATTTGTATGCAAAATCACAACTTTCATTTTAATGTCTCACAGAATAGACAAAGAAAATATAAATTGCACTTTTGATGTGGGCAACTATGAATGGTAACCTTGTGGGGAGTTTATACCCCAGAAAGTAGGCTTCTGAATATTGGCCAAGTTGGAATAATAAAGAGAATAAGAGGCATTATAGATGTTACATGAAAGCTTTTTGGAGAAACTGAACATATTAGCAAAGTGAGTTTCTGTGTCTTAGGTCAAAACATGGATAGCCATTTTGAAGGAAAGGCTTGGCTTAACATCATAACGCTGATATAGGATACTGACAACAAATAGATAAACCAATTATAGGCCGTGTAAAACCTTGACGAAAGTTAGCTTTGTCGAGAAAGTTTCAAGACGATCGATGTAAGGGCATGTTTTTCAAAATCTTTTCCTGAAAAACTTTTTGTGTGTGTGTGTGTGTGTGTGTGTGTTTGTGTGTGTGTGTTACCCCAGTTTCCCCCATCAATGCAGGAAGTGAACTGACTCCTAATGGAAGTGAATCCCCATTAAAAATGAATGGCACTTTCATTGGCAGGTCATCTAATGTCCTCAGGTTCAGGTTATCAGTTTTCACATGAAAGACACATCAAAGTCAATAGAATGAAAGAAAGGTCAATTTATACCGATTTATATATACACTAGATGACTGACAAGGGGGTGCTGTTTTTAAGTCACAGCGCCTCCATCTTGGCATTCTCCCACCATTATAAAAAATATTTTGCAAGCTTCAGAAATGCATTTATTCATGTAATTTCTTAATGCCACATTTATTCAATTACACAAACCTCAAAGGTGTAATATGCAGACATCGGTCTGCCATTTCCTGGTTGGTAAAAATCTAATATTTTACCTAATTTCAGTTGATCAGTTAATGTGACAAGACAAGCAATGTATAGTGAAGAGAATCATTGCACCATCTAAAAGGCTATGAAATATATTTTCAATAACCAAAAATATGTTATTTTCAGCTGTCTGAAGCTGGTGTACAAAACCGAAGGTAAAAGAACGGGAAGCATAGAAATAGTGCACATAGAACAGATCTACCGAAGCGGCAACAAGCAGAACAGAGCACTTACGGTAAATACAAATGAGATTTGTTTGATTGTAAGCGATAACGCTAAGGATTTCCACAACAAGGATTACCCCACTACATCAGATCTTCATTCACAAATCATGGTTTACTGTATGTGTGATAGGTAAGAGAGTTTGCATTCCATTCCTAACCTCAATATGCCACCGCCCAACACTCGTAACAAAAATCTGAGGAGGACAAAAAAATCTAGGAGGACTATGTTTCTGCTGAAAATGTATGAGAGACCCTTGTCCAACAAAGGACTTTCTATGACGAAATGCTAAACAGACAGGAGGCCAACTTCCGATCTTTTATACAGATTGTTTTAGATTCTGAAAACAACCGGATTGATACGCTAGTCAGGGAAGTACAAGACCCAAAGACCAGTTTGCAATGCTCCCAAAAAAACATTGATGAGATTTAAAATTAACGGGACAAAAGGTCCACGAAATGTTTGATTGCCTTGAGAAACTGGATTCCATGGAGAATCAATGCAGGCGCAGCAACATTGTAATTGCGGGAATCAAGTCTGATCATGGGGCTGAAACATGATCACCTTAGCGCAAAGTGTGCGAGTTGTTGACAAACAATCTGAAGCTGGACTCAAAAAAAAACATTGAAATCGAACTTGCACAAAAGAATGGAAAATTCAGAAGGGACGCTGAACGACCACAGTCGGTGGTGGTCAAACTGCTGAGGTTCGAGGACAAGCAGCTAATCCTCTCCAAGTCCAGAACATTCCTGAAGAACACGCCTGTATACATAAGATGAGGAATTCTCCGACAGACTTCGTAAGAAGAGAGCGAAACTGCTCCCAGCTACGAGGGAGGCCAGTGCCCTGGGTGAATACGCTGTCATCAGCTATGATCACCCTGTAGTGAGGCCCAGAGATGATGAGAAATCACAGAGAGATCACCAGGCCGTCGCGGACAGTGATCATAAAAGCATGGCTCCGTATGCTGATGTTCCATGTCATTCTCAGTGATTTGTGTCGGTCACTTCCTTTCATCGTGACTGATATCTACAGCGTTAGCTCTTTATCATGTCTGACAAATTGCTGCTAATTTCTTCCCAATAATGGTATGATTGTGTACGCAATCTAGGTGTATTGAACCATTGTCCATTTAATCATCTCAGTGATGAAGAGCTTCATCTAGGTGGAATATAATATCTAATGCTACAAATTCCATTGACCAATGTGAGATTGATTTGATAAGAGAAAATGACTCCCATAGTAATGCTTTTCTATCTGGAAGTGATCCTGACCTAAATTGCTTTCCCGGAATAAAGCAACGTCTTTTGTCAAACTGTAAGTGTTATCTTGAGAAGGATTTTGGACATCAACCAGAAAAATACATTTAGACATAATGCCTTTATCTCTTTTGCGTATAAACGCTTGTAGTTTGCCTAAAAACGCTGATAACCTTATCCGTGGATTATCTACCAGTAATTGCAGTTTTTCTATTCTTGGAGTTACAGAGACATGGTTGCATAAAGATAATGTAGAGGTTTACCATATTGATAACTATAATCATGTCTACAGGTATAGAGAAGGCCGAACCGGTGGAGGAGTCTCCTTGTACATTAAGGAGGACATAGGATTCTCGCAAAGAAATTATATTGAAGATATATTTTTCCCCTCTGGAGAAAATACGTTTGTGGAAACCAGTGATAATATAATAAAATTCAACCTCCGCTTGGCCAACGCACTTGCTATAGTAACCAGGGAGGGGAAGAACTGTTATTTAATGGGAGACTTCAATATTACAATCATAAACTCTGTCATTCATGATCTTACTAAAGTATTTTTGAATACCATGTATTCACATTGTTTTTATCCTGTGATTTTCACACCGAAACAAAAAACTCAGCAACCTTGATTGATAACACATTTACACATTGTTTTCTCGAAGGAATTATTTTCTGCTATCCTTCGCATGGATATTTCTGATAATTTTCCCATATCCCTAATGTCATCGACGTCAGTAAGGAGACAGGTTGATGGCATCAATCAATCATTTTAAGAATCCGATACAGGAATTTTATTGGAATGAGAGTTAGAGGCTGATGATCCTCAGCACACAGTTTTTCCATTTAAAATAAGAAAACCCTGGCTGGCCAATGGTATTATTAAATCCCTTTCTTTTTAAGAACAAATTCTACAAAAAGTTTATCTTTCAAACCCTATTCCATTCAACCATATAAGATTCAAAACGTATAGAAACAAATTATTATTAACAACCCAAAAAGTCTACTAGGACAGTGAACTCTCAAAGCATAAGAACACAATGAGAGCTCTATGGGGCACTATCAATGAATCTAAAAAACCTCGTGTTTATTATTTGGTCCAAAGAAAATGAAAATACAATGCAGATTATATAGGGGTCCATATTGATGATATTCCTGTTGATCGTGCCTGTACAACCCGCTTTCTTGTCGTTCTGATTGATGATGGATTGTCATGGAAAGCACACCTAAAGACAATGGCCGATTAGATATCTCCTAAACAGAAGCACCGTTCTCAGTCGCTTATTACACAATGATCTTCCCATTCATCATTTCCTGTAACATGATATGGGCCAGCACACACCATACCAAACTGCTACTAACCTGCAGAAACGCTTTGTAAGAGCAATATCATCTGCCGGTTTCAGAAACCATTCAGCGCCACTTTAAAAAAATAAATTGGACTCCTAAATATTTATCAAAGTCATTATTTTCAAGTTGCTCAAATTTGTTTACGGCACTTTAAATCACTTTTGCGCTCATTCTTCAAACATTCTTTTACAGCCACATGTGGATTCCATAACTACCCAACAAGAAACAGAAACAACAGCTACGTCACCCACATTCAGGAACAACCGGTTCTCAATTCAGATTTACCTACAGAGGCCCTATGATGTGGAAGCCATTCCCGCCTGCCTTTGCCAAGCTATACCTGCCGTTGTTAAAAATAGAAAGGCATCTACTGTCCATCACAGTTCTACACCCCCCAGTAGCTTGACTTTTTGTACATTTCTTTATCTCTTTTGCATGTCGTTTTTATTTTATCATTTGTTTGTCCACACTGCTGAATCTGTGGGATTTATGACCATCACGGGGGGATTACTCGACAAGCCCTTTTGGGCTTTTTTCCCCTTTTGCACATACTGTTGTTGTTGTTTTTTTACTGTTACAAACTGTCTTTCTATTTGTGCAAATAAACAAAACTATACTTGCTTTCAATGAGAATGACAGATCTAGAACTCACATTTCTATGTGAATTTGGTCAAGTCACCCAAAAAGTTACTGATTGCCGCTTTAAAGCATACATTTAAATTACATTGTGAGCTAAAGATAAACATTTACAGTTTTTTAATATATAAATACATTTTCCTTCAAATATACTTTTTTAGAAAGTTCTAATGTTACGGTCGCCACTACAACAACAAAAAATTGGCCTTGAAATATGTAATTGAAATACTAATTGATTTATACCCATGTCTTGTAAGGTGTCATGTAGACATAATGGACATCACGGTCGCCTTAAGCTGTAACAACTTACTCCCCTACCGATGACACATGTCACTCCAATACACACTTTCCATGCCAGGGCTCGGTCATTCAATTATTGAATTATTGGAGAAATATTCTACTGCTTGTTATCTCGAAAATATCAATATATTTTATTGGCCCTATTCTAGGCCGCGTCAAAGTGAAATAAAAGAGGCATCGTCTACCATGTTGAGAAACCAATGTACATCTAGAGATTCCAGACGTCGGTTTGGAAGCAGTTAGAGATGGGCTCTTCCCAAATGGCACCATATTCCCTACATAGTGCACTTCTTTTGACCAGAGCCATTTGGGCCCTGGTCAGGAGTAGTGCACCACATAGGGAATAGAGTGCCATTTGGGATGTCCCCATGGAAAACAAGCCTTTCCTTGAGGAAGGTTTAATTAGATATGTTCATAGCTTGGCCCTGGTCTTTATGATTGGGGCATTGAAAGCCTTTTTGTTTGGCTAATGAAACACTTTAGGATATGTTCCTGGATCGAACAAGAGAGGGGATTGCCATCATGATAACAATAATAAGTGTGTGTGTGTGTGTGTGTGTGTGTGTGTGTGTGTGTGTGTGCGTTGTGTCAAAGCTCAGTTGGCTGAGATTGAGATGAAACAAAGCGACAGCTTCTTAAGCAATAATACAGCGCCTTCAGATAGTATTCACACCCTTTGCATTTTTACACATTTTGCTACAGCCTGAATTTAAAATGGATGAAATGAGATTTTTTTGTTGTCACTAGACTACACAAAGGAAAGGGACAGTTGGCTCAGAACAGAATGTAAATGTACACGGAGAGCTAGCGTTAGTAACATGGATGTCAATCTCTCATGGCTCAAAGTGGAGGAGAGACTTTATCACTACTAATTTTGTACGGCGCGTTGACAAGCTGAATGCACAGAGCTGTCTGTTTAAACTACTTGCACACAGCTCGTACACACATGTACAGTTGAAGTCGGAAGTTTACATGCACTTAGGTTGGAGTCATTAAAACTTGTTTTTCAACCACTCCACACATTTCTTGTTAACAAACTATAGTTTTGGCAAGTCGGTTATAGGGCATATACTTTCTGCATGACACAAGTAATTTTTCCAACAATTGTTTACAGACAGATTATTTCACTTATAGTTCGCTGTGTCACAATTACAGTGGGTCAGAAGTTTACATACACTAACTTGTCTGTGCCTTTAAACAGCTTGGAAAGGTCCAGGAAATTATGGCATGGCTTTAGAAGCCATCACTTGAGTCAATTGGAGGTGTAGCTGTGGATGTATTTCAAGGCCTACCTTCAAACTCAGTGCCTCTTTGCTTGACATCATGGGAAAATCAAAAGAAATCAGCCAATACCTCAGAAGAAGAATTGTAGACCTCCATAAGTCTGGTTCATTCTTGGGAGCAAATTCCAAACGCCTGAAGGTACCACATTCACCTGTACAAACAATTGAATGCAAGTATAAACACCATGGGACCACGCAGCCGTCATACCGCTCAGGATGGAGACGCGTTCTCCTAGAGATGAACGTGCTTTGGTGCGAAAAGTGCAAATCAATCCCAGAACAACAGCAAAGGACCTTGTGAAGATGCTGGAGGAAACAGGTACAGAATTATCTATATCCACAGGAAAACGAGTCCTATATCGACATAACCTGAAAGGCCGCTCAGCAAGGAAGAAGCCACTGCTCCAAAACTGCCGTAAAAAAGCCAGACTACGGTTTGCAACTGCACATGGGGACAAAGATCGTACTTTTTGGAGAAATGTCCTCTGGTCTGATGAAACAGAAGTAGAACTGTTTGGCCATAATGACCATCGTTGTGTTTGGAGGAAAAAGGGGGACGCTTGCAAGCCGAAGAACACCATCCCAACTGTGAAGGAGGGACTGGTGCACTTCACAAAATAGATGGCATCATGAGGGAGGAAAATTATGTGGATATATTGAAGCAACATCTCAAGACATGGGTCTTCCAAATGGACAATGACCCAAAGCATACTTCCAAAGTTGTGGCAAAATGGCTTAAGGACAACAAAGTCAAGGTATTGGAGTGGCCATCACAAAGCCCTGACCTCAGTCCCATAGAACTGAAATGGGCAGAACTGAAAAAGCGTGTGCGAACAAGAGGGCTACATACCTGACTCAGTTACACCAGCTCTGTCAGGAGGAATGTGCCAAAATTCACCCAACTTATTGTGGGAAGCTAATTGAGTGTATGTAAACTTGTAAACTTCTGACCCACTGGAAATGTGATGAAAGAAATAAAAGCTGAAATAAATCCTTCTCTCTACTATTATTCTGACATTTCACATTCTTAAAATAAAGTGGTGATCCTAACTGACCTAAGACAGGGAATTTTTACTAAGATTAAATGTCAGCATTTGTGAAAAACTGAGTTTTAAATGGTTTTAGCTATGTAAACTTCCTGTATATCAATCAAATGTATTTATACGCCCTTTTCACATCAGCAGATGTCACAAAGTGCTATACAGAAACCCAGCCTAAAACCCCAAACAGCAAGCAATGCAGATGTAGAAGCAAGGTGACTAGGAAAAACTCCCTAGAAAGGCAGGAATCTCTGAAAAAATCTAGAGAGGAACCAGGCTCTGAGGGGTGGCCAGTCCTCTTCTGGCTCTGTCGGGTGGAGATTATAAGAGTACATGGCCATTTAAGGCCAAATTGTTCTTCAAGATGTTCAAGTGTTCATAGATAACCAGCAGGGTCAAATGTCAGGAGTAAATGTCAGTTGGATTTTCATAGCCGAACATTCAGAGAGTTGAAAACAGCAAGGTCCGGGAGAAGGTAGCACGTCTGGTGAACAGGTCAGGGTTCCTTAGCCGCATGCAGAACAGTTGAAGCTGGAGCAGCAGCACGACCAGGTGGACTGGGGACAGCCAGGAGTCGTCAGGCCAGGTAGTCCTGAGGCATGGTCCTAGGGCTCAGGTCCTCCAGGAGGGGAGGGAGAGAGGGAGAGAGAGAGAATTAGAGGGAGAATACTTAAATTCACACAGGACACCATATAAGACAGGAAAATTACACCAAAATGACATGCCACCCGAGGTTTCTTCACAATCCCTAAGTCCAGAACAGGCGCACAGTACTACATAGAGCTATGACTACATGGAACTCTGTTCCACTTCAGGTAACTGATGAATGCAGTAGAATCAGAAGAAAAAAAACAGATACAAATACACCTTATTGAAGAGCGGCGACTGTGAAGAGGCACACACACAGGTACAGACACATGTATACGCACACACACGCTAGTACACACACTCTACACACACGTACAGTGTAGTGTTGTTGTATGGTGCTATATGACTTTTTGTATTGGTGCTATGTAGTGGTGTAAAAATGTTATATGATATATGTACTGTTGTATCTTTAGTTTTATGTGTAATGTAAGTGCCTTAATGTGTTTGGACCCCAGGAAGAGTGTCTGCCTTGGCAGCAGCTAATGGGGAACCCTAATAAATACAAATAAACAATACCCCATAATCTCAAAGTGGAATTGTGTTGTTAGATTTAATGAATTCAAAATAAAAAAAAGTTGACATGTCAAGTATTCAACCCATTTGTTATGGCAAGCCTAAATACTTTTGGGAGTACAAATGTGCTTAACAAGTCACATAATGTCGCATAATAAAATCCTAGAGGAATACCTGGTTCAGTCTACTTTCCAACAGACACCGGGAGAGTAATTCACCTAGCAGAAGGACAGTAACTTAAAACACAAGGCCAAATATACACTGGAGTTGCTTACCAAGACGACATTGAATGTTCCCGAGTGGCCTCGTTACAGTTTTGACTTCAATTGGCTTGGAAATCTATGGCAAGACTTGAAAATGGCCGTCAAGCAATGATCAACAGCCAACTAAATCAGTAACAGAGTTTAATGGGTGTGACGGGAGAAAACGGAGGGTGGATCAACAACATTGTAGTTACTCCACAATGCTAACCTAATTGACAGAGTGAAAAGAAGGAAGCCTGCACAGAACAAGCAAATCACTGCCAATGGTGATTCTTACATGCATTGACTCAGAGGTGTGAATACTTATGTCAATGAGATAGGCCTGTTTCCCAGTCTGCCTTGTAGAGATTGTGCACGCCCGGTATCCAAACATGCATTGCTTGAGAGATGAGGTCACCGGTCAAGTGTGTGTAGCTAGCTACCTAGTTTAAATATCAACAGTACTGCCACAGCAACATAACATTTGATTCATACTTGATAACGCTTGATTTAGCCCACATCATTATCAATATACAGTCTGGTTGGCTGATACACTCAGACTGCATCAACGACCCTTCCGACCAAACTCAATCCCTTCTTCAGTCGGGTTGCACATGTGTGTCAGGGCAGGAACAACACAGGTTTTCTACACTCTACACTGTAAAACAATATATATAATCCTGTTGTTTTTACGGTAGCTTACTGGCAGCCAGTTACCTGAAAGTTACTGTAGAAGAAAGTGCAGTATGTTACCGTAAATTTCCAAAGAAACGTTGATTTAACAGTACATTACGATAACATACTGTACCTGTATCCATACAAGCCTCTAGTCAGCCAGCCATATATAGTGAGTAAGAAGATTATAAATATTATATTTTGAAGTAATTATTTGATACGAGCATTGAAGATAAGTCGGGCTAACTAGCAGATTTACATTAATCATCAACATCAATGATAAGCTGATAGCCCACCCTCTTTTCCCGATGACAAATCATGTGTTTAGGAGGCGCTGTGACTTGCTTGCTCATTTGTGAAGATGAGTGAGTGTGTTGTTGCAGAAATAAATAGGCCTATGCTGCAGAGGCATTTGGTACGTTATGAATTTTGAGATATTAATTATGAAAGTCAAAAAAGGTGTTTTCATTTTGAGCACCTGCCCCCTGAAAGGTCTGTGCACATTCCTGATGACAACACACCATACACATGTGTCTCTAGTACATTGAGGAGTAATGCTGGTGTTCAACTGGTGCTGGTTGACCTTCATACCGCTACTACCAAGCTAAACGAAAACACTAGCAACCCACTGGGCACAGCACGTCATTTCAGCGTGGGTACTTTTTGTTTGATCAATGAAATGTCAATCTTTATTCACTCACTCAAAAGTTTGAAGTACTTAAGTAAAAAATACTTTGAAGTACTGTAACGGTCCTCGTTGCATGAAGAAGGTGTGGACCAAAGCGCAGCGTGGTACGTGTTCATGATTTTAATTTGACTGGACACTAAAACACAAAACAACAACGTGAATAAACAAACACCGACACAGTCCTGTAAGGAAACAAACTACCTTTTCCCACACAGGTGGGAAAACAGGCTACCTAAGTATGGTTCTCAATCAGAGACAACGATAGACAGCTGCCTCTGATTGAGAACCACACCAGGCCAAACACACAGTAATAGAAAACATAGAATGCCCACCCCAACTCACGCCCAAACCAAAAACCCAAACCAAAATAGAGACATAAAAAGGATCTCTAAGGTCAGGGCGTGACAAGTACTACTAATCTGTACTTTACTTTAGTATTTATATTTTTGACCATTTTTACTTTTACTCCACTCCATTCCTAAAGAAGAAAATTTATGTTTTACTCTGTACATTTTACATGACACTTAAAAGTACTCCTTACATTTAGAATGCTCAACCAGGACAGAATTAGGGCACCTATCAACATAACACGTTGTCATCCCTACTGCCTCTGATCTGGCGGACTCATGAAACACAAGTACCTAGTTTAAGATACATATTTTTATTCAGTTTGGAGTGTGCCCCTGTTTGTCCGTAATTAAAAATAATATGAAAATTGTGCCGTCTGGTTTGCTTAATATAAGGAATTTGATGTAAAGCATTTACCTTTACTTTGTACTTTTACTCAAGTATGACGATTGAGTACTTTTCTACCACTGTACTTAAGTACATTTAAATCAGATACGTTTAGACTTTTACTCAAGTAGTATTTTACTGGGTAACTTTCACTTTTACTTGAGTCATTTTTTGTTAAGGTATCTTTACTTTTACTCAAGTATGACGATTGAGTGCTTTTCTACCACTGTACTTAAGTACATTTAAATCAGATACGTTTAGACTTTTACTCAAGTAGTATTTTACTGGGTAACTTTCACTTTTACTTGAGTCATTTTCTGTTAAGGTATCTTTACTTTTACTCAAGTATGACGATTGAGTGCTTTTCTACCACTGTACTTAAGTACATTTAAATCAGATACGTTTAGACTTTTACTCAAGTAGTATTTTACTGGGTAACTTTCACTTTTACTTGAGTCATTTTCTGTTAAGGTATCTTTACTTTTACTCAAGTATGACTTTTCAGTACTTTTTCCACCACTGGTTTTAAGCATAGTGATAGCACATTGGGAATTCGACAAATTCCAATGGAAAAACTTCTAAATGGGTTGTCATTGCACTTTCAACCATATACAGTACCTTCAGAAAGTATTCTCTACTTTTTCCAGATTTTGTTGCGTTAAAAAGGGGGATTAAAATGGATGGAATTGTCATTTTTTGACAACGATCTACACAAAGCACTCTAATGTCAAAGTGAAAGAAAAATTATAACATTTGCAAAACACTAATATATCTTGATTAGATTAGTATTCAACCCGCTGAGTCAATACATGTTAGAATCACGTTTGGCAGTGATTACAGCTGTGAATCTTTCAGGGTAAGTCTCTAAGAGCTTTGCACACCTGGAGTGTGCAACCTTTGCCCATTTTTCTTTAAAACATTCTTCAAAGCTCTGTCAAATTAGTTGTTGATCATTGCTAGACAACCATTTTCAAGTCGTGCTATAGATTTTCAAGCAGATTTCAATTAAAACTGTAACGTGGCTACTAAGGAACAGTCACTGTGTTCTTGGTAAGCAACTCCAGTGTAGATTTGGCCTTGTTTTAGGTTGTTGTCCTGCTGAAAGGTGAATTCATCTCCCAGTGTCTGGTGGAAAGCAGACTGAACAAAGTTTTCCTCTAGGATTTTGCCTGTGCTTAGCTCCATTTAGTTTCTTTTTTTATCATGAAAAACTCGAAAAACTTGAAAATTGATTACAAGCATACCCATAACATTATGCAGCCATCACTATGCTTGAAAATATGGAGAGTGGTACTCAGTAATGTGTTGTATTGGATTTGTCCCAAACATAACACTTTTTATTCAGGACAAAAAGTGAATTGCTTTGCCACATTATTTACAGCATTACTTTAGTGCCTTGTACATCACTGGGGCTGAAGTCCCTGCCATCCAGGACCTTTATATCAGTTGGTGTCAGAGGAAGGCCCGCAAAATTGCCAAAGACTCCAGCAACTCAAGCCTGTTACCATCTGGAAAATGGTACCGGAGTATCGGCTCTCGGACCAATAGGCTCCGAGACAGCTTTTTTTCTTTTTTTTATATACCCCTTTTTCTCCCCAATTTCGTGTTATCCAATTGGTAGTTACAGTTTTGTCCCATCACTGCAACTCCCGTACGGACTCAGGAGAGGCAAAGGTTGAGAGCCGTGCGTCCTCCAAAACACGACCCAGCCAAGCCGCACTGCTTTTTGACAACAATGCCCACTTAACCCAGAATAGCTCTTGATGACTTCACAAATGCTATATAGGCCTGAACAGTATAATTGATGATATATGACTCATAGAATGTTTACATTTTTTTGCTCTGTTAAACCCACCCTTTGGAATGACTTCGATAGCAACAGTGAATCTATTTTGTTATTAATAGATCGCTCAATAATAATTCTCACGATAGTACGTTGGTAGTAGTTAGTGATAACTCTGGATGGGAGACCAAATGGATAGCTGTAGAATGATCAGCTCTCTGGGAGGTTGCTGTCTGATGGTGGATATAACGTTGAAGATCTGACGTTGTTTCAAAGGTACAAATTCAACATATTTTATATAAGGTGTCTATGTTGAAAATTGGTTACCATGATGACATAATTCTGTGGTTGTAATTTGACCCTCAAACAATCATTTTGTATTTATTTTTTGTATGCCTTTTTGCAAATCCAATGCATTTTCCACATAGATTCTACGTCACAACACATTGAGAAATGATGTGGAAACAACGTTGATTCATCCAGTTCTTGCCCAGTGGGAACTCTGTTAATTCAACGTTTAGTTTTGAGTGGAAGCTAGTTGCTTAAACCCTGACTATCCAATTACAATCGGTCTCCAGTAACAGGCTCTTACTTACGTCTCTAAGCGAAGTGAAACTGCACTGATAATGATAGGCTTTGTGAAAGGAGTATAGAAGAGCTGAACAATCAGTGCTTTAGCAGAGCGCCTACAGTCGTGAACACGGACGCTTTGGAAAGAATCAGAACACTTTATTGCTGCCATGGTAACAGAAGAACAGAGAGGGAAAGTGACATTTGTTTTTCGCAGCAACTGGGAGTGTGCTCCATGACAACGATGTCGGTGTGTTTGACTGAAATGAATTAAGTTTGTGAGAGAGAGGTGAACGGTTTGTGCGTATCACTACACAAGCCATTGAGTCTATCTCAACAAAGGCACTCTTGTACTACAGGAGAGAAAAGAGCCTTTGTGTGTGTGTGTGTGTGTGTGTGTGTGTGTGTGTGTGTGTGTGTGTGTGTTCTTTGTGAATGTGTGTGTAAGCCATACTGATATATTGTACTCTGCCATATCTGGTTGTTATCAACAAAATTTAGGCACTAAAGGGACTGTCCTTGAAGCCCTGAAAACGAACCAATGAGCCTTAGTTTGTGTCATGGGGCATACAGTACAGAACCAGTAACATCACAGGGACAAATTCCCAACGTCAGTTTGATTAAGTGGAGAACAGGTAGACTAAATCTAGGTCATCTCTCTGCAAACTCTCACTCTCTCTCTCTCTCTCTCTCTCTCTCTCACACACACACACACACACACACACACACACACACACACACACACACACACACACACACGCACACACACACACACACACACACACACACACACACACACACACACACACACACAGAGACACACACACACACACACACACACACAGAGTAAGGCTGGGTTCGAAGGTCCCTCCAAGGGGATTACATCATCACAGGATGCCCACGTTCTGGGTGATGTCATGAGGAACAGCTGTAGGAGGGGTTAGAAAGTAAAGGCACACACAAAAACACACACTTATTCTCAACTCCCTACAACAGGAGTTTCCTAAAGGACAACCACTGTGCCGACAAACAATCAAAAGCAAAGGGTGGCCGTCCTATTACCTCTAACCAGATCATTGGCCGTCCTATTGCCCCTAACCAGATCATTGGCCGCCCTATTACCTCTAACCAGATCATTGGCCGTCCTATTACCTCTAACCAGATCATTGGCCGCCCTATTACCTCTAACCAGATCATTGGCCGTCCTATTACCTCAAACCAGATCATTGGCCATCCTATTACCTCTAACCAGATCATTGGCCGCCCTATTACCTCTAACCAGATCATTGGCCGCCCTATTACCTCTAACCAGATCATTGGCCGCCCTATTACCTCTAACCAGATCATTGGCCGTCCTATTACCTCTAACCAGATCATTGGCCGTCCTATTACCTCTAACCAGATCATTGGCCGCCCTATTACCTCTAACCAGATCATTGGCCGTCCTGTTACCTCAAACCAGATCATTGGCCATCCTATTACCTCTAACCAGATCATTGGCCGCCCTATTACCTCTAACCAGATCATTGGCCGCCCTATTACCTCTAACCAGATCATTGGCCGTCCTATTACCTCTCTAACCAGATCATTGGCCATCCTATTACCTCTAACCAGATCATTGGCCGCCCTATTACCTCTAACCAGATCATTGGCTGTCCTATTACCTCTAACCAGATCATTGGCCGCCCTATTACCTCTAACCAGATCATTGGCCGCCCTATTACCTCTCTAACCAGATCATTGGCTGTCATTATTTATCGATGATAAAATAAGTTGGCCCTTTCCCTCTCATTAAACGACACTGTAGACATCTCTTCAACGGGTCAATGTTGGCCTTTATATTTATCGTTTATTGAAGGGCTACAATTATTATTCAAGTACCATTTTGTTTTATGAATATGGAGAATGTAAATTATGTTTTGGAGTCCCCCATAGTACTTGGCACTTGGCGGGCACAAGCAGTGGCACTAGTCTAATTTAGCAGTGTACTAATAATAATAATTTGGTGGGTGCTCTTTCACACATGTACATGTGTATATTAATACACATGAGTGAATTGGAATTGTGTATTTTGCGTTTCCCAACTCTCCCTGAGAAAACCCTCGGTCTGCCTTGTCGACTTGGGGATTCAACTTGCAACCTTCCGGTTACTGGCCCAATGCGCTAACTATGAGCTGAACCCCTGTCCGGCCTAATCTCCCATCAATTAGGCTGCCGTCTGACGATATTCCCACACCCTCTCACATGATTCATACTGGAAAATATACTTGTTGGTTGTTTGGGATGGAGGTGGAAGTGGAAGTGGGAAATGAGCGGGGAGATCGTGCCGATGGGGTTAGTGTTAAGTACTAACCCCATCGGCAGGTAGCCTAGTTGTTAAGAGTGTTGGGCCAGTAACCGAAAAAGGTCGCTGGTTTGAATCCCCGAGTCGACTAGCTGAAAAATCTGTCTGTGTGCTTGAGCAAGGCACTTAAACCTAATTGCTCCTGTAAGTCGCTCTGGATAAGTGTCTACAATATATATACAGTATATATATATATATATATATATATATATATATATATATATATATATATATATATATAGTACCAGTCAAAAGTTTATACACCTACTCATTCAAGGGTTTTTCTTTATTTTTGCTATTTTCTACATTGTAGAATAATAGTGAAGACATCAAAACTATGAAATAACACATGGAATCATGTAGTAACCAAAAAAGTAGCCACCCTTTGCCTTGATGACAGCTTTGCACACTCATGGCATCCAAACTTCTTCCATTTAAGAATGATGGAGGCTACTGTCTTCTTGGGGACCTTCAAGGCTGCAGAATGATGGAAGCCACTGTCTTCTTGGGGACCTTCAAGGCTGCAGACATTGTTTGGTACCCTTCCCCAGATCGGTTTCTCGACACAATCCTGTCTCGGAGCTCTACGGACAATTCCTTTGACCTCATGGCTTGGTTTTAGAATACAGCTGTAACGTAACAAAATGTGTAAAAAGAGAAGGGGTCTGAATACTTTCCAAATGCACTTAACCTCCAACAGTGCAGGTCAAAAAGAGAAGTGAATGAAATAATAATATATACATTTTTACAACAGTAACAATGATCAATGTAAATTGGGGTGGTGGGGGCAGGGTAAATGACTGAGGAACCTTACAGATAATTGTATGTATGGGGTACAGAGATGAGGTAGTCATTCAAAAATCATGTTAAACACGGTTACTGCACACAAAGTGAGTCCATGCAACTTATTATGTGACTTGTTAAGAAAACGTTTACTCCTGAACTTATTTAGTCTTGCCATAACAAAGGGGTTGGATACTTATTGACTCAAGACATTTCCCCTTTTTATTTTTTTATTCACTTGTAAACATTTCGAAAAACATAATTCCACTTTGACATTATGGGGTATTGTGTGTAGGCCAGTGACAAGACATTTTAATCCATTCAATTTAAATCATTTTAAAATCAGGCTGTGACATAACAAAATGTGGAAAAAGGGGTGTGAACACTTTCTGAATGCACTGTAGCTGCCTAGTGCTGGCTATTCAGCGACTGATGGTCCTGGGGTAGAAGCTATTGGCTTGTCTTACAGTTTTTGCAATGATGTCCCTACTGTATACTGCCCGCGTCTGAATGATGGAAGCAGGGAGAACAGGCCGTGGCTCGGGTGGCTGAGGTCCTTGATGATCTTCTTGGCCTTCCTGTGACACCTGGTGTTGTAGGTGTCCTGGAGGGCAGGCAGTGTTCACCCAATGGTTCATTTGGCTGAGTTTTCCACCCTCTCTAGAGCCTTGCGGTCAGTGGCGGTGGAGTTGCCGTGCCAGGTTTTGATGCAGCCTGACAGTGTTCTTTCGATGGTGCTCTTATGATGGTGCACTGTGAGGGTCCTTGGGGATAGAACCCGAATTTCTTCAGCCTCCTGAGGTTGAATTGTTATTGCCGTTGCCTTCTTCACCACAGTGTCCATATGGTTTTGAAAATTTCAGCTCCTCTGAGACGTGCTTGCCGAGGAACTTTATGTTTTTGACTGTCGCCATGGCAGCCCCGTTGATGAGGATGGGGGGGGGGGGGGGCGTGCCCTGCCCGGTTCCTCCTGAAATACTCAATCAGCTCCTTTGTTTTGCTGACGTTGAGGGAGAGGTTGTTTTACCCGGCACCACGCCGTCAGAGTGCATACCTCCTCTCTGTAGGCCCCATCTCGTCATTGTTGGTAGTCAGGCCTACTCCTGCCGTGTCGTCAGCGAACTTGATGGTGGAGTTGGGACTGTGCGAGGCCATGCAGTTGTGTGAAAACAGGGGTTACAGGAGGGGACTGAAGATGCACTTATGTGGGCACCCCGTGTTGAGGATCCGTGTGGTCACCGGTGCAATGCTCTAACCGCTAGGCCACCACCTGATAATATTAATGAGTAGGGACTCTTACTCATGTCAACTAAAAGTAACAAAAAAATGGCACCAATTACTCTGTCCAAAGTCAAGACAGAACTTAATTTATTGAGAAGACAGAGATCCGAATTTGCCATCCATCGAGTTAGACTCAATCGTTACTTCCATGGTAATCGTCCCAATCGTTTACCTGCCGACAAACTACACAGTAGTGATCAATTTAGCCGATATAGTGACTATTGAATCTGAAACGGGGGGGAATTATTATCCGAACCCACATAAATCAATAAAAGATTCTCCCACTTCTATAAACAACTGTACACATCTGATAGTAAATCCACACCAAGCCAGACTAAGAAGTCCTTTCTAAAATAGTTAAGATCTCATCTTCTCTCAACAGAGGAAGCCACCTCACTGGGTGCCCAAATCCCTCTCAATGAACTCAAAAGGGCATTGGATAGCATGAATAAAGGCACATATCACCTGGATGGGATTCATATCACCTGGATGGGATTCATATCACCTGGATGGGATTCATATCACCTGGATGGGATTCATATCACCTGGATGGAATTCATATCACCTGGATGGGATTCATATCACCTGGATGGGATTCATATCACCTGGATGGGATTCATATCACCTGGATGGGAAATGTTGAATCAATTAGGTCCACTATTGCTCGAAATGATTAACACGGCCGTTCACAAAGTTTCATTTGGGAGAGATGTGAATACAGCACAAATGTTGCACTTGTTAAAAAAAGGTAAGGATGCCATCCAGTCTTCTCACTATCTCCCCCTATCATTCACAAACACAGATATTGCATGTGAAACTGTTTTCCAAAATGTTGTCATCCCGTCTCGAGACATACCCAAATTGGTCCACACGGACCAAAGGGGGTGTGTTAAAAAAAAAACACTTCTCCTCGTATAACCTCTGTCGACTATTAAATATCTTAAATGCTTAATCAACCGGTTGTATTATCTCTCTCGATGCAGAAAAAGCTTTTAATAGACTAGAATGGTCATATCTCTGCCAGAAGCTTTAGCAGAGCGCTCAGATCCTTTCAATCCGACCTCAGTCGATGGAATAACATCCCAGTTGCTTTAAAGGTGCAATATGCACTATACCCTACGAGGTGCGGAACCTGCTGGTTTCCTGTTCTACCTGATTATTAATTGTACCCACCAGGTCTAAATCAGTCCCTGATTAGAGATCAACAACGAAAAAATGCAGTGGAACTGGCTTCGTACCATCTAAACCGCTGTGAAATATGTTTTCCATAACCAAAAATAGGATATTTTCAACTGTTTAACGCTGATGTACAAAACCGAAAGTAAAAGACGCACAAAGAAAACTTAAGAATGGGAAGCATAGAAATAGCATCCATAGAATGTATCTACTGCTTCTTAGACTTGCTTTCAATGAGAATGACAAATCTATAACTAGCATTTCTCTGTTTAAAAAGTTACATATTGCAGCTTTAACTGGCAGAATATCTATTGTCAAAGTGAATATGTTGCCACGGCTGAATTTCTGTAGTTCAATGCTTCCCATGGCTCCCCCTTCTGGCTATTGGGGGTTGGATGAAGACATGTTGGCTGGGTGAGGTTGGAGGAATGGGATGCGAGGTTGGGTTTGAAACGTTTGTATATATATTGAATTTATTATCTCTTCAACTTTATAATATGATCAAAATGATCAATACTGTAGTTTATGTACCTTTTGTAATGTGTTCTTCCTTTTGTCTTCTTCCTCCTCTTATGAGGGGCAGCCCACAGGTACAATGTGTGAAATAATGAATTGAAAATATATTAACAGCATTTGACTTTATATTAGTTTAAATATAGTACCTGTGAGGCCCCAACATTTTATACAAACGTTCCATAATTACCACCACGACTGGACAGTTTTTGTGTTTTAGGAACACACGGTATCTTTCTCGATGTCCTCACATTGTTCTCACCACAACCTCATGAAACATTCTGGGGAACGTTTAAAGAACAGATGAAATGTGTTCTAGGAAAGGTCTCGCAACATCAGGAGAATGTTTTAGACAAACGTTCCATAATTACCCCCACGACTGGACAGTTTTTGTGTTCTGAACACATTTGCCTCGACCTAACGAATGCTCTGGGAAGATTCACAGAACCAATTTTTGGTTTGCTAGGTGGATCCAAAGGTTGTGCATTCAATCCCAGTGGGTGACACTTGTTTTTAATCGTCATGGGATTAGATCCATCCGCCACCCCCGTCCACAACACCCTAGCCTACTTGATGGTAGTGCTCACTGTTGCCCCTAGTGTCCAATTTGAAGGCATTTTGCAACATCTTCAGGATATTTTATCATTTTCAATGACAGCCTAGGAACATCGGGTTAACTGCCTTGTTCAGGGGTAGAACAACAGATTTGTACCTTGTCAGTTCAGGAATTCGATGTTCCAACCTTCCAGTTACTAGTCCAACACTCTAACCACTAAGCCACCCCTAGGTTGGGGTTGATACATGGACAGATGTCCAATTTGTAAATCAATCTTGAGTGATCTGGCTGGTTTACACTTAAAATATCTGATCAAAATCAGTTCACTTTGCATCTTTTAATCATCTACACCTGTCTAAAAAATGTTGGCACAATCAGAATGTGGACAAGATCATGACAAAGGAAGAATGTTAGAACCAAGTATAAACAGGGCTCTTGTGAGTGCAACTCTTTGATGCCAAATAGCTTTTAAAGCAATGATTGGTCCCCATGCTGTTACCACAGCAATATTACCAGAGCTGAATCTCATCAAATCAGCCTGTGATGAATAACAGGAAATATGAAAATGTTCCGTTTTTAATTTAGACAGATAGGGAGGGCTGGGACATTGCCAACCTAATATAGAGAGTTTCTTTTTCCCAACAGTGAGTGATCACAGCTTTCTCAGAAAGCAATAGTCCTTCAAGGGAATAGTTATAATATTAGAGATGTATGCTTCATCTGTTGATTACTTTTTTGGACTAAGTACTGACTCTGTGTGTATTTGTGTTCCCTCATCCAGGCCAGAGTCGAGCATATCCAAATTCACTCACCGGCTGTCCCTAAAAGAGCGGCAGACCAAACCTGAGAAGACTACACTGGATAGACCTCCGTCCTACAGGAGGCGCTCTCTCAGTCTGGACTGGTAAGGGTCATAGTATTACTTACTATACACCGAACGTGGCTTGTGTTGGAATAATTTGTTACTGTATACCAATCTCTTTGAGAAAAATGTGGAATTTCAGTTTACTTCCTGAATTGACTTCATTTAATTGGAACTGACCCAACCTTGCTGCACACCAAACATGGCTTGTGTTGGAATACTTATTTTCATCTTTGTCCTTGCCTCCGTGACTCCATTACCTTTAATAGGGTCGTTCCGCGAAAAGAGTACCTTTTGCTTCTCTTTGATATTTTAAGTAGAACTTGTGCACCAATATTGCATTTTAAAAGCCTGTTATATTAAATGAAGTGCCATTTTAATATAGACCACGTACAATGAAATACAGTGCCTTGCGAAAGTATTCGGCCCCCTTGAACTTTGCGACCTTATGCCACATTTCAGGCTTCAAACATAAAGATATAAAACTGTATTTTTTTGTGAAGAATCAACAACAAGTGGGACACAATCATGAAGTGGAACGACATTTATTGGATATTTCAAACTTTTTTAACAAATCAAAAACTGAAAAATTGGGCGTGCAAAATTATTCAGCCCCCTTAAGTTAATACTTTGTAACGCCACCTTTTGCTGCGATTACAGCTGTAAGTCGCTTGGGGTATGTCTCTATCAGTTTTGCACATCGAGAGACTGAAATCTTTTCCCATTCCACCTTGCAAAACAGCTCGAGCTCAGTGAGGTTGGATGGAGAGCATTTGTGAACAGCAGTTTTCAGTTCTTTCCACAGATTCTCGATTGGATTCAGGTCTGGACTTTGACTTGGCCATTCTAACACCTGGATATGTTTATTTTTGAACCATTCCATTGTAGATTTTGCTTTATGTTTTGGATCATTGTCTCGTTGGAAGACAAATCTCCGTCCCAGTCTCAGGTCTTTTGCAGACTCCATCAGGTTTTCTGCCAGAATGGTCCTGTATTTGGCTCCATCCATCTTCCCATCAATTTTAACCATCTTCCCTGTCCCTGCTGAAGAAAAGCAGGCCCAAACCATGATGCTGCCACCACCATGTTTGACAGTGGGGATGGTGTGTTCAGGGTGATGAGCTGTGTTGCTTTTACGCCAAACATAACGTCTTGCATTGTTGCCAAAAAGTTCAATTTTGGTTTCATCTGACCAGAGCACCTTCTTCCACATGTTTGGTGTGTCTCCCAGGTGGCTTGTGGCAAACTTTAAACAACACTTTTTATGGATATCTTTAAGAAATGGCTTTCTTCTTGCCACTCTTCCATAAAGGCCAGATTTGTGCAATATACGACTGATTGTTGTCCTATGGACAGAGTCTCCCACCTCAGCTGTAGATCTCTGCAGTTCATCCAGAGTGATCATGGGCCTCTTGGCTGCATCTCTGATCAGTCTTCTCCTTGTATGAGCTGAAAGTTTAGAGGGACGGCCAGGTCTTGGTAGATTTGCAGTGGTCTGATACTCCTTCCATTTCAATATTATCGCTTGCACAGTGCTCCTTGGGATGTTTAAAGCTTGGGAAATCTTTTTGTATCCAAATCCGGCTTTAAACTTCTTCACAACAGTATCTCGGACCTGCCTGGTGTGTTCCTTGTTCTTCATGATGCTCTCTGCGCTTTTAACGGACCTCTGAGACTATCACAGTGCAGGTGCATTTATACGGAGACTTGATTACACACAGGTGGATTGTATTTATCATCATTAGTCATTTAGGTCAACATTGGATCATTCAGAGATCCTCACAGAACTTCTGGAGAAAGTTTGCTGCACTGAAAGTAAAGGGGCTGAATAATTTTTCACGCCCAATTTTTCAGTTTTTGATTTGTTAAAAAAGTTTGAAATATCCAATAAATGTCGTTCCACTTCATGATTGTGTCCCACTTGTTGTTGATTCTTCACAAAAAAATACAGTTTTATATATTTATGTTTGAAGCCTGAAATGTGGCAAAAGGTCGCAAAGTTCAAGGGGGCCGAATACTTTCGCAAGGCACTGTACATCTGATGTTTAACATAAAGACTTGCTGTGACTTCTCGGAAGATTTTGACCCACTTAACCCCAACATTTCTCCAGGTTCTCACCATCATCGTAAGTCCCTAGTTATGCCCCAGTTATTTTGTTGCTTTGACAAACTCATTTCTGAAGATTATTACTTTCATGTGATGAGTGATTCCTTTGCGTCTGTCCCTCATTTCAAGGTCAACTCTTGTTACGTGAACTGAACTTTCATTTTAATAGGGCAAAAAAACAATGAATGTTTTTATTGAAAGGAAACATTGAACATCCACTCGTCAAATCATAGTTGTAAAGTCAGGTGAGCTAATTCTACTCTTTCTGTACATTTTCTGGTGTTTTGTGGTGGGAAACTGAGCGGTCGAGCATAAAACGTCAACCCTGCTACCCATAGATAGACAGGCTAGAGATGTTTTAAGAATTTCAATTTCTCAGTGAAGCTTGCATTCAATTGCCCCTCCCTGTTGCACACAACAAGCTTTCATTCCCCCTGTCACAAGGGGATTTATGACTGATTTAAGATGAAATCCTCAACCCTGTTACATTCAATTCTGGTACTTTATTTGGCACTTAAAGGGAAACTCCTCTGAAAAACTCCACTGAAAAACTATCATTGGTATTTTTTTAATTAGTCCACTGTTGATACAGTTCGTTAATGTTTTGCATGTCAGCAGTAAGGTTTTCAAGATATTTGACTACAAGAAGCAAAGTGTCACTTGCCACGTCATCATGAGGACCCCCACAAATGTATTAAGTTGAACATCTTTATGACAGAATGTTAAAATGTTGTTATTATTATTATTTTTTTATACTAAGTTGCACTAGCCTAAAGGTACTTAATCGGTGGACCGACCCAAAGGTAAAGAAACTGTAGATGTCTACTATGGTGTTCTCAAAAATCAAGTCCTCAGATCAGTGGGCATGAAAGAAAGGAGATTATGGAAGGAACTTATTGGAGTATCGATCTAAACTGCCTTAGTTCCATCAATACTATTGCGACGAGTCACATGCACAGACTGCGAGAGGTAGGTGATAAAACAGCAGAGAATTTGAATGGTGAAATGCAAACTGGTGGCAGCTTTGGGATCCATTGTGGGATTCCTCAGATCTCAGTGGGAATGATTGGAGTCACTGGGGTGACACAGAGGGATATAGAGCTGTGTTGGGAGTAGTTTGGGTGGGTTTGGCTGGGGAGGGTAGTTGTAGGGGTGGGGTCCTTTTCTGCCTCTGCGTCTGGGATTCGTTGAGAAGCGCCAGGCCAGTCTGCTCCAGTGGCGCCGCTTCATCTTGCTGTTGTAAAGCTCCGGTCTTCAGGCAGACGATGAAAAGAGTTTGAAACCTTTCCTTTCACGAGGCTGCTTTCTCGTCCTGTCCCACCCCATTGGAATCCTTCCCAGTCTCCTTTGGCTTCCACCTCCTGTCTTCTTGTTCATCTGCCCATCTATACTTCTGTCTGTCCATCCATCTATCCTCTCCTCAGATCTCCTGCTATGCACTCTTGGCCCCACTTACTTCCCCCTATTTCACCATTGAATCTACTACAACCAGGATCTGGCATGATCGAGCACTTACTTTAATACTCCAATTCATCTGGTCCAAAAAAACTCTAATATCCTGTTTCCCCAAATGTTGCGTTGTTGTGCTCGACATATCAGAGTTGGACTGTGTGTACTGGACAAGTGTCTGGTTGATGAGTGACAGAGGTGAGGTTCTGTGAGGTCTACGGTGCGGTCTGCTGTGAGGTCTCATGAGGTCTCACGTGTGGTCTACGACTAGAGGTCTGGATGTGTGGTCTGCGACTACAGGGCTGGTGTTAAGTTTGTGAGCACTGGTGTGCTGTGAGGTCCTTCAACTGTGCCGTGTTCCCTGAAGTAGCGCGTGGTACGCAGGGACCTGGATTGATGTGGTCTGTTCTTAATGAAACACAGTGGGTAGATTGGACACACTCATTTACGAGGAGGGGGTTGACTAGCCTACAGCTGGATTAGAACTTTCTCCGGGAGAGCGACTGTTATAAACCCAGAACGACTGGCCTTTGTGACATCATAAACGCGAGACCCCGAGAGGAGACGTTCAAGGTTACAGATGAGCCATGCTACTGTAGGTGAAACGGGGTCAGTCCGGCTCCGTAGGAATAAAACGTAGCCACTCTGGAATGCACAGTCTTCCTCAGCGGAAACATGTGTGCTGTAGTATCATCTATTGAAAACTTCCTTTAAGCACTTGCATTTTTGCAATTGTTAAAGGCCCAGTGTAGTCAAAAACTACATTTTTCTGTGTTTTATATATATTGTCACACTATGGGTTTGGAATAATACTGTACAATTGTGAAAATGATGATAATACCCCCTTAGTGAAATAGCTGTTTGAAAAGACTGCCTGAAATGTCAGTCTGTTTTGTTGGGATGGAGTTTTGGCATGCCTGGTGACATCACCAAGCAGTAAATTAGTTAATAGACCAATAAGAAAGAGTTCTAAACCTCTCTGCCAATAACATAATTGTTCCCTTCCCCACTCAGACCACACCCAGACAGTCCTTGCTAAGAATCTATTTTTGTTTCTTGTTGACCATTATAATTGAAAACTATCACAGTTAGGTACTTCATTGTTACTCAGAAATTATTTGAGATTGAGATAAAAACGGCTGTATTGGGCCTTTAACATGTCTGGTACTTTCTGGATTGTAAAGTTTAGACATTTTTTCAAATAATCTCTAATCACAGGATAAAGTACTACTCATCATGTTTTGACCACTGCCATTGTAGTAGAATGAACATGAAATGGAATTAATGACTAGGCTACATACGGTTTAGTTCTCTAGAGGCTGAAGTATTCTTTTGATCACAGAACAAACCTCCTCAAGTTTGGCCCTCACACTGTAACGTAAGACGACACTTACATCTAACAGCAGGCTTGGTATCTATAGGCAAGCTTTTACCAGTGCCCCACCATAAAACTGTTTCAGGCAATTTCAATGCTTAATCATCTATTTACAGGACTGTTGCCATTTATTTGTACTTACGTCTCGGACGGAAACAGAAACGCCGCATTTACTATGTCCTGAGCCAAGAAAACAAGCAAAAGGTTGAAATAGGAGCTGTTTTGTAACTGTATCAAAGTGTTGGCGTGCTGGCTGGGTCCTGGGAGAACGCCATAATAAAAGATAATGGTTGTGTTATTGTTATTGGTAATCACAGTAAATGAGCTCTAGGGGGACTCGTAGACGAGGGAGGGAGAAGGGGGAGGCAGAGGGAGAAAAGGGTTATGGTTATGGCTGGCGATATGAAACAACATATTGAAGTGTTTTATCAGGAAACCATCATCATTAATCATGCTTGAGGGCGGCCCTGACATCCCTGCGGCAGATTCAAAATGAAACCCGTTGCCAGAGGATGGGAGGGGAACGGATTTCAAGATGGCGGTGTTGGGGTTTGGGGGTTCAACAGTTATCTAAGGGCATTTTCAATCTCTTTCCTCAGTATCAGGCCTCCACAGGTCCATCTTGACCCAGAATACTTGTTTTGTTCCAGGTAGAACCCTTTTTGATTCGAGGTAGAACTGTTTTGGGTTCCATGTAGAGCCTTATGTGGAAAGGGTTCTACATGGATCCAAAAAGGGTTCTACCTGGAACCAAAAAGGGTTCTTCAAAGAGTTATTCTATGGGGACAGCTGAAGAACACTTTTAGGTTCCAAATAGGGAGAGTTTTTTTTATTCTAAGAATATAGGTAAGGGAACATTGCATTGGACTTAAATTATGGCCCAGTATACCGTCTCTATTTAAAATAATTATCAGATGTGCATCTTAACCCAGAATACAAAATATGAATCATATTGTAAGTGAACAATGGACAATGAACGTCCACTTTGTTCATCGTATACCGTCTATATTTCAAGACACTATCAGACATGCATCTTTGTCCCATTTCCATTGGATGAAACGGACACATCAGAGATCAGAGATCAGACAGCCTCATGAGTCATACCGTATGTCTGGTACTTTATACTTGAGGCTATAAAGGGACACTGGTCTTACTCCAGTATAGCCTGGTTAATAAGGGGTTATTTCCATATCCTCTCAGGGGGAGAGAGGCTGTTCCAGTGCAGTGCCAAATCCCTGAATACAATAGGAGCTGGAGCCCAGAATCCGATCCAGTATCGCTATTTCCCAGAACATTTCTCTGCAATATGCCCAGAGAGGAAAGTCTATACAGAAGTACTTAAACATTAGAATTTTGAAATGTCCATGACATTCTTATGTTAAGCCAAATCTCATTGCATGTTAAATCTGAACGAGTGCAGTGGACTGAAAAGTGTTTCACATACTCAGACTTTAAGAGGCAGAGGTGATAAAACAACAGAATTGTAATGGTGACATGTAAATATTGGGATCTGGTGGGATCCGTTGTGGGGATCTTTTGATCTCAGTAGGTGAATATCACTGCTCTCTCCCGGGCCCTGTTGATAGAATGGTCCTTAGTTGCTGCATAAAACCGAGTCATTGATTCAAAGTAATAATAATAATAATTATATATTTCATTTGTATAGAGCTTTGAATACAATTTTATTTTATTTAAAAAATAATAATAATATAAACAATCCAAAACACAGAACATTCTAAGCAGACAATCAAAGCTATATACAGATGTCGTCAGATCCGGTGGACAGGAGAACCGAATGAACATAGGTCCTTGAAAGCTTTTCTGAACAGTCCCAGTTTTTAGCTGTGCTTTAAAGAGGCCAGAGACTCTGCAGCCCTGACAGTGACTGAAAGTGTGTTCTGAAAGCCCTGTCACTCATACTTTTCAGTCTGTTGCAGGGCTCCTGAAGGGAGCCGGACCTGGAGGAGCGAAGGGTGCGTGTGGGGCAGCAGGGTAGAATGAGGTCAGACCGGTACTTGGGTCCAGAGTTGTGGATAGCTTGGTAGGTGTGAACCAGGATTTGAAAGTCAATGCGTGAGCATATGGGGAGCCAGTGGAGGTTGGACAGCTCTGGAGTGATGTGCTCACAGGGGGAGGCGTGGTGTGTGTAATGATAAAACAGCACCCAATAAATCATGTTTTTTTTGTTGTATAGCTTTGTTCTGAAACAATTAAAGAGTGTGGCACCAACTCAAACGGTGTATTAGGACATGGGGTGGGATGTGTGCCATGCGTTAGGGTCTGACTGATTTCAAAGGCTTTCTTTTCCAGGCTTCTTCTCTGCTCGGTGCCGCTCTGTCTTCTGGGATGCCTCCCTGTTGACAGCTCACTCACATGGTCTTTACTTGGATGTCAGAAGTGAAACAGACCCCCTTTTATCCAACCAATATATTTACATACACACACTCACTCACTCACTCTCTCACACACACGCGCAAGCTGTGTTCGAATACTCATATTAACCACACTAACCGTACTATTTGTGATGTAAATTGAGTATGTAGTATGCTTATTGGTCATAGTATGGATATAGTTAGTATGCCAAAAGTTCCAGGATGTTGTACTAAATTCGGCAAAATATGAAGGATACAAGCAGTGGACACTATTTACGTGCTTTTAGGGCCCATAATGTAATTCTTCAGAAAATGGGCGTGGTTTCAGAACATGTGCAAATTTTAAGAAAATAGCGGAAAATATGCAGCAGAAAGAGGAATACAAATTCATTTCTTTAACTTATTATGACAAATGTTAAGAAAATGTTACGCAATGTAATAAAGTCATTACTTTTCAAATAAGTTACATTACAAGTTATGTTGGCTGACAATTTGTTAGCCACGCTATCCTTACGAACCGCATAGCATTACAGTATTTACCAGTATGTTAGCTAGTTACTGTCCTAATGTTAGTTGGCTACTAATACATCGACCTTGCCAGCCAGTATATTAATGAAATGCTATCTAACTAACTACCCAACGTTTATTAATTTGATTATTCACGTCATTATTAGCTAAGTGGTGTAGTCGTTGTGAGTTCTCAATGGACATATTTAATTATGTCTCTTTACTCCGATTTCAGAGTGTACCAGAGCGCCGAATAACTGAAGGATTTACGAATGCGCAACACCCGTTGAATATGGCCAGTGTCAGCGAAAAAAAAGCGTAATTAAATCGCTGCCAACAGCACAGTTACTTACAGCCACTTGGGCGCTTGACTGCAGTTGTGAGGTCAGAACGCTCGGCTCAACCCTACTCCTCGGCCAGAGCGTCCAGTGTACGCTCCTCTGAATGTCCATACAATCTGACAACGCTCTGGATTTGCGCACTCTTGGCACTCCAGATTTGAATTTACGAACACACCCGGAATTGTGAGGTGTCGCGTTACGCTAACAAGCTAGCAAAGAGGTTGCATAGCAACAGCATTAGCTTCCGGTAGACAGGCTACGCGCTAGTGCGCTCAACTGGAAATATAGTTTGTTTACAGTATACTAAAAGTATGTAATATAAGTATGTTAGTATGGGTATTCGAACACAGGTACATTTTCGTTCCCCCTGCGTACTCTTTCTCCCTCCCTCTCTCTTTAGACGCATGCGCACACACACATGTACACACAGACCCGCACACAAACACAATTTCTCCCTCTATCTCCATACAGATACATTACGTAAGTGGACACACACACACACACACACACATTGTGATGGTTAGTATTTTGTTAAGGGGAGGCAAATGCCAAACGCGAATTCCTCTGAATTGTGCACAAAGGGGAATAGAAGAGAAGGAAGCTCAAGTCAAAGTCTCTTGGTGGAAAAAATCAGGGCGATGCCCGAGGGGCCCAAGTGTAAAGTGGTTTTGGATGGAGCACTGGCCCACTCATTTGGTTCGAATTTGTTTTAATATTCCTCTCTTTTTCTTTCTTCTACTCCTCAAAGCTGTCAGTTCAAACGTGAGGGACAAATTAGGGAGTTAGAGAACACAGTAATGACTCGCTTAGATCTCCTTCCACGGGTTCTAGATGCACATATGGCCTTGTGATAATGTTGTTGTATTGTTATAGAATTGTGTTTAATTGTTGTGTAATAAAATTGCTCTTTCATGAAAAAAAATAAAAATGTGTTTTGAGCGCACTATTCAGATACATAACACGTTAATTCATATTATTTGGCATATTTTTTTTTTCAATCTTCATTGTAAATGTTTACAATAAATATAGTTGCTAGCAGCATTAAATTGTGTATCTCTGGGATCAGCTTTGCGTAGATATCTCATGCTATACATCAATAGATGGGCCAGTGTAAAGGGAAGAACACTTTTCCGCTTCTCTGCGAGTGGGCGACTCTTTCTTACACACACATACACGCGCGCGCAAGTGCACACGCACGCAGAGCAGAGTGTGGATGCTGTGGCTGCAGCCAGGATATTTATGAGGCTGGCTCCCTCTTGTCCTGCGTCCCAGACTCACTCAGGTTTCCACCCAAAACCTAAATTCAGCAGAGAGAGAGAGAGATGGGGGGGTGATAAAGAGCAAGTGGGGGGGGGGGGGGGTGTACAGAACAGGTCCAAGGAAGGGAGAAGGGGAGAGTGAGAAAGTACGCTTGTGGTTTGAAAATGGTTTGGGAAACAAGATACACGGGATGAGAGACTCAGGTAGCAATCAACCCCCTCTTCTTTTCCCTCCCATTCCAACCGAATACAATTTCAAGTGATCCTGATCATGAGACACTGGGCAACTATACCTACAGTACTGGCCATACCATGTTCAAGCATGAACATTGAACATTCTATTACTGAACTAATTAGTCCACCCCTCATTCCCCCTCTTTTCTCGCCATCATCCCCCCTTCTCCTATTGCTCCATTCCTGTGTCTCCCTCTACTGTCCTCAACTCCCTCCTTCTCTCTCTCTCTCTCTCTCTCTCTTTCTCTCTCTCTCTCTCTTTTTTTCTCTCTCTCTCCCTCTCTCTCTCTCTCTCTCTCTCTCTCTTTCCTAACCCAATCACCCCTTCCCCCTGATCTCTTCTTTCTCGCCCTCCTCCGATTCCTCACTCTCCCATCTTTTCTCCTGCTTCCCTCACTTGCCCTCTCTCTCTCCCTCCTTCCTTCATTCCAACCCAATCTCCCTTTTCCTTCCACCCTCCCTTCGCCGCCCTCTCACACTCTCACACCTACTGTATTTTCTCACCGTTTGTATGTGAGTGTTTGCCTGCCTGCCTTCCTTGTGTGTGTGTGTGTGTGTGTGTGTGTGGATGCGAGGGGGCTTGCCTGTCTGCATGTTTTGTCTGTCTGTCTGTCTGTCTGTCTGTCTGCCTGCGGGTGTGTGTGTGTGTGTGTGTGCCTGTGTGTGTGTGTGTGCTACCACCCCAGGGATGGTGTCCATTCCAGTTAGTCTTTCATTTCCCCTAGCAGCTCGGTACAATAACACTCTGACACCTCCTTATTTATCTGACTGTGGATGGCGGGGCTTCAGACTTTACTTTGGACTCTTGGGGGGCCCAATGAAGACAGGAGCCACAAGACATTAGGGTTGGTAGACGGTAGTCTACACTGGAGTCATGGGACCCATGTGGGACTCCCTCTCAGTCCCTCCTCTCAGAATTATGCCCGTGGCACTTAGAGCACCACCGGCACCAGCGTCGGCGCCCGGGGTCCGTGAGAGAATCCGCCAACTGGTGGCGGTCGTCAGCCGAGTCAATGGACGGGGTCGCCCCCCCCTGGGCGGCTGGCATATGGCGGATTGGGGGAGACTGAGGAGAGACTGGGGGAGACGGAGGGAGATCCAGGCGAGACCCCTTTGGTGTGGCACACACACAGGAGCCCTGGAGCCACTCAGGCTAGGCCCCATTCGCCGCGGGAGACGCTGTGTTGAAAAGCCGAGAGAGAGAGATAGAAAGCGAGAGAGTGGGAGAGACAGAGAGAGAAATAGAGGGCGAGAGAGAAATAGAGGGAGAGAGAGGCGGAGAGAGAGAGACTACCCAAATCCCCTCCTGAGAATGCCCAATTGCACATCCCCATGGCGACTCACTGCTGTCTCTGCTCATCAAAATTTGGGAGATTTATCCCCGCACCCCCCCCCACCCCACCCCTCTCCCCCCAACACACACACACACACATACTGAACAGGTGGCAGGCCTTACTCTGCTCAGCAGGGCCCTTCAAAGGTTAAACATACAGAGGAGCGCGGGGCTCTTTCTTTGGCCTTCTCCCTAGGGGGAGAGAGAGAGAGTGGGATGGAGAGAGAGGGGGGGAGGGAGGGAGGAAGGAGAGAGAGAGAGAGAGAGAGAGAGACACAGAGAGAGAGAGAGACACAGAGAGAGAGAGAGAGAGAGAGAGAGACACAGAGAGAGACACAGAGAGAGAGAGAGACAGAGAGACAGAGAGAGACACACAGAAAGAGAGAGACACATAGAGAGACACAGAGAGAGACAGAG
>NC_092162.1:21019877-21024877 GCF_045791955.1 Oncorhynchus clarkii lewisi
AAACGCGATGTACAGTAGTAGAAATCATAGAATGAGCTATGTTGAAAATACATATATATAAATACACAGTACAGAACCCCATGGCAAAATGGATAGAATGTCGCTAATTTAGCTTCGGAATATAAATACACTATATATGGAAAAAGGTCTATATACAAATTAGTGGATTTGGCTATTTCAGCCACACCCGTTGTTGACAGGTGTATAAAATTGAGCACAGAGGCATGCAATCTCCATAGACAAACATTGGCAGTAGAATGGCCTGAACTGAAGAGCTCAGTGACTTTCAACATGGTGCCGTCATAGGATGCCACCTTCCCAACAAGTCAGTACCTAAAATGTCTGCCCTGCTAGAGCCCTGGCCTCAACCCCATCAAACACCTTTGGGATGAATCAGAACGCCGACTGCCATCCAGGCCTAATTGTCCAACATCGGTGCCCGACCTCACTAATGGTCTGGTGGCTGAATGGAAACAAATCCCTGCGGCAATGTCCCGACATCTAGTGGAAAGCCTTCCCAGAAGAGTGGAGACTGTTATAGCAGCACAGGGGTACCAACTCCACATTAATGCCTATGATTTTGGAATGAGATGTTCGACCAGCAGGTGTCCACATACTTTGTATATATGTATGTGAATGGTGTGTATAGACAGTATGGACAATATGGGAATAGAAAAGGTGTGTAAACCAGTAGTTACATGATGAGCTGTGACTAGAATACAGTATATACATATAAAGTGTGTGTGTGTGTGTGTGTGTGTGTGCGCGCGCGTGCGTCTGCACGTTAACATGTGTATGTGGTCTCTGTGTGTTTTGTCTGCCGTTTGTTGTGTTGCCACGCCAACCCCTGTGTGTCTGTGGCTGTGGGTCAGAGGGTTAGTGTGGCTCTGCGTTGCCTATAAGCAGATAAGAGCCAGCGGGGGAAACTATGTGAATCCTAGTAACACTGCCCTCTCCCTCCCTATCTCCCACCCTCCCTATCTCCCTCCCTCCCTATCCAGCCTGCCTGCCTCCAGTCTGTCTGGTGCCAAGAGTCAGATTTCAGAATTTCCTTCTACAAGCCACATTTAGAGTCAGCCAGGAGAGTCCACACATCCCCTTGCCCCTCTCACTCATTTTCACTCTTTCTCTCTCTCTGGCTCTCTTTCTCTCTCTGTCTCTTTCGCTCTCATTTTTGCTCTCTCGCTCTCCTGCCCTTTCTGGCTGTTTCTACCTTGTTCTCTCTCTCGTTCTACCTTTGTTTCCCCCTTTCTCTGTCAGTAGTTGAGCTACACTTGTTTCTTGGAAACCAGACTCAAAATGTATCATTTGACCAAATATTTAGGAAGAGATCATCATTTCATGGAGACTGTGAAGGAAGAAACCACGTGGGAAAAGTGTTCAAAAAGTCCAAAAAACACTGATTTTCACAAAGTCAAATTCATTTATTGTGTTAGAGGTTTCATGATGCTTGTATCTAAACCAAAGTAGAGAATTTAAGAGTGTTTTATACATCAGTTGGGCTCTCTGTAATATGAGGTCACAAGCATAGCATGAAAGTGCATCCTTGTAGCTGTGTGAGCTAATATAGTCAAAATGTTTGTCTTGGGGTAAGTTGAGCCAATTGCCATGGGGTAAGGTGAACCAAAGCATGAGCCAATGGCAAGTTGAACAAAGTGAAGTGTTTTCTTCCCATGTGTAATTCTAGGCATTATCTCTGGGTTATGAGGTATCAACAGGACCTGGCCTATGTTGCAAAGTGTTTGTTCGGGTGTTAAGCTTGTGTTAAAATATGATTCAAATGATTAAAATATAAAAACTGATTGTAATTCTGGTGAATTGTGTTTGGGAAATTATGACAGGCATGGTTCAACTTAACTTAACTCAACTTAACTTACCCTGTCCCGTGGCTCAACTTAACTTACCCTGTCCCGTGGCTCAACTTAACTTACCTTGTCCCGTGGCTCAACTTAACTTACCCTGTCCCGTGGCTCAACTTAACTTACCCTGTCCCGTGGCTCAACTTAACTTACCCTGTCCCGTGGCTCAACTTAACATACCCTGTCCCGTGGCTCAACTTAACTTACCCTGTCCCGTGGCTCAACTTAACTTACCCTGTCCCGTGGCTCAACTTAACTTACCCTGTCCCGTGTCTCAACTTAACTTACCCTGTTCTGTGGCTCAACTTAACTTACCCTGTCCTGTGGCTCAACTTAACTTACCCTGTCCCATGGCTCAACTTAACTTACCCTGTCCCGTGGCTCAACTTAACTTACCCTGTCCCGTGGCTCAACTTAACTTACCCTGTCCCGTGGCTCAACTTAACTTACCCTGTCCCGTGGCTCAACTTAACTTACCCTGTCCCGTGGCTCAACTTAACTTACCCTGTCCCGTGGCTCAACTTAACTTACCCTGTCCCGTGGCTCAACTTAACTTACCCTGTCCCGTGGCTCAACTTAACTTACCCTGTCCCGTGGCTCAACTTAACATACCCTGTCCCGTGGCTCAACTTAACTTACCCTGTCCCGTGGCTCAACTTAACTTACCCTGTCCCGTGGCTCAACTTAACTTACCCTGTCCCGTGGCTCAGCTTAACTTACCCTGTCCCGTGGCTCAACTTAACTTACCCTGTCCCGTGGCTCAACTTAACTTACCCTGTCCCGTGGCTCAGCTTAACTTACCCTGTCCCGTTGCTCAACTTAACTTACCCTGTCCCGTGGCTCAGCTTAACTTACCCTGTCCCGTGGCTCAACTTAACTTACCCTGTCCCGTGGCTCAAGTTGTGCCAAGACTCCACTTTTTTTGGACAAGTTATGTTTTCAAAACTGTAATGTGTACATGAATACTGATTACAGGATACACAACATCCTGAAATATATGTAGATACAGTTGAAATCCGAAGTTTACATACACTTAGGTTGGAGTCATTAAAACTCATTTTTCAACCACTCCACACATTTCTTGTTAACAAACTATAGTTTTGGAAAGTCGGTTAGGGCATCTACTTTGTGCATGACACAAGTCATTTTTCCAACAATTGTTTACAGACAGATTATTTAACTTATAATTCACTGTATCACAATTCCAGTGGGTCAGAAGTTTACATACACTAAGTTGACTGTGCCTTTAAACAGCTTGGAAAATTCCAGAAAATGATGTCATGGCTTTAGAAGCTTCTGATGAGCTTCTGCTAATTGACATATTTAAGTCAATTGGAGGTGTATCTGTGGATGTATTTCAAGGCCTACCTTTAAACTCAGTGCCTCTTTGCTTGACATCATGGGGAAATCAAAAGAAATCAGCCAAAAAAATGTGTGGACCTCCACAGGGTTCATCTTTGGGAGCACGCCTGAAGGTACCACATTCATCTGTACAAACAATAGTACATAAGTATAAACACCATGGGACCACGCAGCCGTCATACCGCTCAGGAAGGAGACGCGTTCAGTCTCGTAGAGATGAATATACTTTGGTGCGAAAAGTGCAAATCAATCCCAGAACAACAGCAAAGGACCTTGTCAAGATGCTGGAGGAAACGGGTACAAACGTATCTATATCCACAGTAAAACAAGTCCTATATCGACATAACCTGAAAGGCCACTCAGCAAGGAAGAAGCCACTGCTCCAAAACCGCCATTAAAAAGCCAGACTACGGTTTGCAACTGCAAATGGGGACAAAGATCATTCAGGAAGTTAAAGCTTGGTCGCAAATGGGTCTTCCAAATGGACAATGACCCCAAGCATACTTTCAAAGGACAACGAAGTCAAGGTATTGGAATGGCCATCACAAAACCCTGACCTCAAACCTATGGAAAATATGTGTGGGCAGAACTGAAAAAGCGTGTGCGAGCAAGGAAGCCTACAAACCTGACTCAGTTACCCCAGCTCTGTCAGGAGGAATGGGACAAAATTCATCCAACTTATTGTGGGAAGGCTACCCGAAATGTTTGACCCAAGTTAAACAATTTAAAGGCAATGCTACCAAATACTAATTGAGTGTATGTAAACTTCTGACCCACTGGGAATGTGATGAAATAAATAAAAGCTGAAATAAATCATTCTCTCTACTATTATTCTGACATTTCACATTCTTAAAATAAAGTGGTGACCCAAGTTTACATACACTTAGGTTGGAGTCATTAAAACTAATTTTTCAACCACTCCTCTAACTGACCCAAAACAGGGAATGTTTTACAAGGATTAAATGTCAGGAATTGTGAAAAACTGAGTTTAAATGTATTTGGCTAAGGTGTATGTAAACTTCCGACTTCAACTGTATCTTTGATAGAAAGAATACTGTCTCCCAGAGTGATGGTTCAAGAAAAATGGTTCAACTTAACCTACACTCCCCTACCGTCCTGCCTAATTTTGTATCTCTCTCTGTCTCTCTCTCACTCACACACACACACACACACACACACACACACACACACACACACACACACACACACACACACACACACACACACACACACACACACACACACACACACACACACACACACACACACACTGAAACACAAATCTGTTGATACTCTCTTTCCTTGCCTTGTCCTTCTCGGCAATACCATATCATCCTTCACCTTCTGTCAAATGAATACTATGATAATTGTAGAAGTGACCCCTAACCACTGATACAGGCTCTTATGGTTTTTCATTTCCCCAGGGGTTAAGGTTGGGATAGGGTAGGGTAATCTGATCCTAGATCTGTGGATAAGGGCTATGGATATCCATATGTTGTGTATGTTGTTCATGTGACAGAAGGATACACATAGACATGCAGAAATTTGGAGATACACATTACAGTGCACACACACTGACCCCAGCCTCCCCTTCCCGCCGTACGGCCCAGTAGAGATTTATGAAGGCCTGTGGCGGCAGACTGGCCTGGTGTGGAGGGGCCAGCCTGTCAGCACATAGCTGACCTGGGAGCACGACAGACACACACACACAGAAACGCACGGGTGCACACGCACGCGCACAAACACATGCATACTCACACACACACACACACATGCACA
>NC_092162.1:21027377-21034877 GCF_045791955.1 Oncorhynchus clarkii lewisi
ATTCCCAAGATGAAGGGTTCTCTCAACCTTTGCCGGGGTGTCACTGATACATGTTTTAGCCACATTGGATTCCAGTCCTGATGGAATATACTGTATGCGTTTGATTCCATAAAATGACATATAGAGGCATTAAGTTGAATTAAGGACATTTTTGTTAGATCGTATTTTAACATCTTCGTCCTAGACCTGTCATTGGCACGTATAGATCCTGCTCAACACCGGCTAACTGTGTATCGGTATGCAGTCAGAATCAAAGGTATATCAATGAGCAAAAAGGACTTTATACGAAACATGTTCCATTTTATTTATTTATTTTATTATATTATTTTATACTAATACAATTGCTCTGATTTTGTTTAACAGGAAATGAAAAAAATCTGAAATAGATAGAGGTCAATATTATTGCTACTCCTGTTTTGAGTACTCCAGCACACTCCCCTTGCGAGGATAACAACATTGAGCCTTTTTTTGAAAATGTTTGAGATTGTTGAACACATTGGGAGGTATCATACGGAATCTTTCCAGATCCTTGACTATCCGTCGTCTGCGCTCGTGAACTGCCCTCTTCAATTCAAACCAGAGTTTTTCCAACGGGGTTTCAAGCCCGTAAGACTTAGATGGCCATTGTAAAATGTAGATTTTGTGGTCCATTAACTATTTCTTTGTGGATTTTGATGTGGGCTTGGGGTTATTGTCTTGCTGGAAGATCTACTTGAGGCCAAGTGTCAGCCTCCTGGATGAGCCAACCAGGTTTTTTGGCTAAAATGTCCTGGTACTTGGTCAAATTCACAAGGGTAATTGTATTAGAATAAAATAAAATAATGTTCAAAATGTTGGACCATAGCTCTGTATTTGTATTATTCATTTTAAACAGTATTTTCTTCCTCATCTTTATCAAGCTGCCAATATTTGTGAGCCTGACTGTGTACAACATGTATTTGATCATCTATGTCCTACATCTGTCATTGTCCTGTTGTACATGGGGGTTTTTCCATGTCCCTGCTGGGTGCTGGTCTTTACCAGAAGTGGACTGACGAGGTCAGGGTTCTTCTTTGTTCTCTAAAGTGGACTGGTATGGGCTAATTCTATTCCCCCCACCCATTCCCAACTTTGACAAATTGGGTGTTGAGAGGGGCCGTGTTAGCATGCTGTGGCTTTCAATGCTGCATGGCTATCGTTTGCTCTTTCGCTCTCTCTCTCTCTGTCCTTCTCCATCTCTCTCTCTCTCTTTCTTTAACCCACTGTCTCGCCCTCATTGCTCACCCCCCCCCCCCCCCCAATTTCCTCTCTGTTTCTCCATCTATCTCTCCCTCTTTCCTCTCCCCCCTCTCTCTCTCTGGTGTTGGGGACATTAGGGAGTCTCTGGGGAAGTAGTAACATGTCATTGAGAAGTGACTTTCGGACAAGTCCACGTGGCAGGCGGGCGGCATCCGTTGATCTATGAAAGCCACCCCCCCCCCCCCCCACGCGCCTTAATGTCGTCAAAGAGTGATGGGCTGTTCTGGCGGTTGACAGAAAATGTCTGTTCCATCTCAAACAATAAACAACAATAAGCCTGCTGGAAATTCCTCTACTACCTCCTCTTTGAAATGGATACTCGGAGCATTACAAATATATCTCTGTTTTATCTCTGCATCCCGGCCCTGCCTCATGGAAAAATGATTCCAAATACCTGCTGCGTTTATCTGCCCCTGGAATAGGTTAGCCCAGGGAACATGAGGAAGCCTAAAATAAGGGCCTCTATTATGGGACAGAACATAGACTGAGGAGAGAGGGAGAGGTGAGAGTGGGGATGTGATGGGTGTATTTTGGTGTGTCACCCTGCCTGTGAAAGGGGTTGACGCGGGGCTGATTGCCGGCTACGCCGACCGTAGCCTTTATGTTGGAGATGTGTGGGCACCGCCGCCACTGTCAGCTGTTGTTTCGTGTGTGTGTGTGTGTGTGTGTGTGTGTGTGCGTGCGTGCGTGCGTGTGTATGCGTGCGCGTGTGTGTGTGCGTGTGTGCGTGCGCACGTATGTTCATCTTGATTACAGAAACACTATAACTCACTTCAATCCTCTATTAATGATCTATGAACACTACTAAACGTCTATCTAGAACTTGACTTCATACTTATTTCAACACAGGCTCAATGTGTGTCGTGCATTCGGTCCATGACACACATTCATTTAGTAGGTGATTCACTATTGACTAAGCAGCGAGGGTGGCTCTGACATTTTTCACAATTTATCTCTATTTCTCCCTTCCTTTCTCTCTTTCTGACGTGGGTCCGGGCGACGGAATACGTCACCGTCGCCTCAGCAGTCCCGTTGACATTTCCGTCAGCGGCTAAGTGTGTGTTAGCACGACAGCCCAGGCTCCCCCAGAAACACACAGTCATTCACATGGTTCCCGTGGCAGTGGAGAGAGGGCAGGATGGCTGGCATGCCACAGATGCCAAGATAGGAAGGAATGAGAAGGAATGACCTCACCTCAGCCTCTCAGTAGAAAGAGGTGCCACGTTGAGAGGGCAGGACTGGGAGACGACTGGCAGTGGGACAGCGATGGGCAGTTGGAAGTGCCAATGATGACTCACTCATATGTTACCTATCATAATGACCGAGAAAGGATGCCAATGCAATACCCACCTGGTTGGCTGGCACATTGCATAGTATAGTTGTCTGTTGGTGATGTCATTCTGTTTTAATGTTACTTCTGAATCACTTGGATAAACAAAATTGTTTTTCTTCCGTGTATTTTTCACGGAGCTGAGATTCACTATGAAGTGCAAAGTGTCGGAATAGTCCTACAGGTGAAGTCATTCATTGATGCAGATGTGGTGGCGTGGCAGGGAGATCGTTATGGCGGGGACAAGTTGAATAATAATTACCCGGATGAATAAACATAAACAATATAGTCATGCACGTCAAAGTGTGTCAAATATATATGTTTAAAGCACTGTTTGTGTGGGTGTCCCCAGCATCGCCAAAAGACAAAGAGCTGTGGCTGGGTCAGTGGTTCACCAATCAGGGCCTTGATGTACTTGGCAACAGTAACTAGGGGTGATGTGTAATGAAACTATGGTGTGCGGGTCCTGGGTAAAAACATTTTTTTTTTGAGGGGAGAACGTTTTTTTTGCGGCCATCAGGTGACGTCCCCGGGACAAGCCAGGAACTAGACAAAAACCTCGAGGGGACCATGACACAACATCCCAATGATGTTCAGAGGACATTCAGGGGACCATGACACAACATTCCAAGAAAGTCCTAGAAACTAAACTAAACCCCCAGGGGACATTGACACAACGTCCGGAAGAGTTTAGGCGACCATTTTGTGATGTTCCGGGGACTTCCCAACGACTCATTGTTGTTTGCAGGGTAATGTGTTTCGGCTGTATTTTCTTAGTCTTCAATATAGCCTCTATGTTAAGGAAATTCTAAACAAGACATTATAAAGATATTAACAAGCAATGTACTGTTTATTATCACAGTATCTAAGGTAACATATGGTAATGTTTGGTACATTCTTGAAAAGTGTTAGCAAAGTGGTGTAAAGTACTTAATGAAAAGGTCGTTTTTTGGGGTATCTGTACTTTACTATTTATATTTTTTGAAAACTTTTACTTCACTACATTCCTAAAGAAAATTATGTATTTTTTACTACATACATTTTTCCTGGCACCCAAAAGTACTTGTTACATTTTGAATGCCTAAGCAGGACAGAAACATTTTCCAGTTCACACACTTATCAAGAGAACATCCCTGGTCATACCTACTGCCTCTGATCTGATCTTCATTTGTAAATGATGTCTGAGTGTTGGTCTGATTAACTTAATATAAGGTACTTAAAATTATAATTTTTTTAAAGATTTATACTTGTACTTTTACTTTTGATACTTAAGTATATTTTACCAATTGCATTTACTTTGATATATTTAAAACCAAATACTTTTAGACTTTTACTCAAGTAGTATTTTACTGAGTGACTTTCACTTTTACTTGAGTCATTTTCTATTAAGGTATCTTTACTTTTACTCAAGTATGACAATTGGGTACATATTCCACCACTGGTGCAAGTGATTCAAAAATACCAGAAGTATAACAAATACTCATCCCATTCACACTGTAATTGCAGTGGCTCAGTGGGTATGTCCTAGCAACACCAGGCTTTTTTGGGTTTGATTCCCTCATGGACCACAAATACTGAATATACTATAGTTACCACTATAAACTCTGAATCACTTTGTATAAAAGCATCTGCTAAAATAGCATATTAAGACCGATACAATTGATACTAATACTCACCAAAACCTTTCGCCCTCCTCTGCCCCTATCCAACCCCCCCCTGTCTCCCAACAGGGCCGACTCAGCCAAGATGAACCAGCGAGAGATGCGAGAGCCTCATCCTCCTCCCATCCGGAACAAGTCCACGAGTCTGTCATCCCCCAGTGCCGCCCGCCGCCTTTACCGGAACCTGTCAGGGAAGTTCCGTGTGGGCAACCTGCCTGGCCTGGAGGACAGTGTTGTGTCGGGACGGGGCGATAAAGAGCGCCTCCGCAAGTCCACTATGGTGATGGACACAGGGTCAATACAGGTTAAACACAGGCTCAACACAGGGTCAATACAGGTTAAACACTGACTCAACTCAGGGTCAATACAGGTTAAACACAGGCTCAACTCAGGGTCAAAACAGGTTAAACACAGGCTCAACACAGGGTCAATACAGGTTAAACACAGGCTCAACTCAGGGTCAATACAGGTTAAATACAGGCTCAACACAGGGTCAATACAGGTTAAACACAGGCTCAACTCAGGGTCAATACAGGTTAAACACAGGCTCAACACAGGGTCAATACAGGTTAAACACAGGCTCAACTCAGGGTCAATACAGGTTAAACACAGGCTCAACACAGGGTCAATACAGGTTAAAAACAGGCTCAACACAGAATCAACATAGGCTCAATACAGAATCAGAACAGGCTCCATACAGAATTAACAATGGCTCAACACAGATTCAATGCTGAATCAACACCGGCTCAATACAGAAGCAACACAGACTCAATACAAAATAAACACTGGCTCAATACAGAATAAACTCAGGCTCAATACAGAATCAACACAGGTGCAATACAGTAACAACACAGACTCAATACAGAATCAACACATGCTCAATACAGAATCAACACAGGCTCAATACAGACTCAAAACATAATCAACACAGAATCAACACAGGCTCAATACAGAATCAACGCAGACTCAATACAGAATCAACACAGACTCAAAACGAAATACAGATGAGACACATGCAAGATACAGACTCATCACAGACACAACACAAGCCCCTAACACCTCATTAAACATTTGTTGATGTGTGTCAGTTCCAGAGTAACGAGGCGCTGTTCGAGGCGGTGGAGCACCAAGAGATGGACCTGGTGCAGCTACTCCTGTCCCAGTACAGTATGGAGGAGCTGGACCTCAACACCCCTAACAGTGAGGGCCTGCTGCCCCTGGACATCGCAGTCATGACCAACAACGTACCCATGGCCAGGCTGCTGCTCCGCGCCGGAGCCAAGGAGAGCCCCCACTGTGGGTACCTGTTCTGGCTGGCTGACTGGCAGACTAGCTGTATTCATTCTGTCTGACGTTCTGTCTGTTCACCTGCTTGCCTGCTCCTTGGCTTACAGCATCATAACAGTTGTTTATTGAAGAACATATGGAGCATGCTCCATCCTCATGTACAGTAGGAGTAGAATAGGTCCTTTTGGTACATATCTAGGATCAGCTTGCCCTCCCCAAATCCTAACTCTTAGAATGCAAAACTGACTTTAGATCAGCGTCTAAAAGTAACTTAATCCTCACTCCGGCAAGAACGGCCGTCGTCATGGAAACCACCCCCGCTGCCACGGCAACCAGAGCAGCTGTCACAGTAAGCAGAACGACCAGCCTCTCACGACGCGCTCAAACAACCGCGCGCTCCTACACTGGAGAGAACGTCAAAGTTGACTGTTGTTGTCTCTCAGTCTGGCAGCGAGCGAGGAAAGGGTGAAAGCCGAAAAATATAATGGTGCAAAAGGGGGCGTCGTTATGGCATTATGATGCAATATTAGTCATCTTCACAAGGTTCTGCCGCCTGTGATCTAGCAGCCTCCACCGTCTCACCCTCTGCTAATGATTAGGACTCGCCGAGCGCTCCCAGACTATTTGTGTTTGCGCTCCCTTTCCAGAACCTATCCAGGCGTTTTTATAAAGGTATCACCAAATTGAAAACACTTGAGTGGAAAGTGGTGTTTACTGAAGTTTGCTCTTTGATTGCTCTCCGGAGCCCAAACAACACATGAAGAAAAAAAGAGAGGGAAAGAGAAAGAGGGAGGGAGGAGGAGAGAAATAAAGGGCTCTCCCGTCAAAAACCCCAACCAGGATACCGCGTCGGCGTTTTTATAAGAGCGTTCTAATCAAACTCCATCTGAGGAGAATTGAGATCAAAGACAATGCAGTGCTTTCGTTAGGCTTTGAACGAAAGCTCCCGAAAAGCCATTGATTCTGCTGCAGGAGACTTCAGAGAGCCTGTCTGCGGCTCCCTGAGACAGAGACATACTGTAGACATACTGTCTCGGACACAGACATAGAGAGACAGACATAGGCATTCATAGACACCATATAGACTCATAGTGGTCGTCCCCTGTGGCTCAGATGGTACAAGAAACACAAACGAAACACAGTGAGACGTACGGAGAAATGCACGAACACAGTTAAGTGAGACACGGTGACACGTTGAAGTTCACTCAAGACCCACTTTGAGTCAGGGAGACCGAGCTAGGTAGTAAGCCAGGCTGATCTATAATAACGTGGTTAAACCTCTTGTCTTACCGCGCCGACAAACAGTTTTCTCATCATTTTGGGTGTCCCCTTGAAATCCCTGCACCACAGAGAAACCCAAACCCCGCCTGTCCGCACTTCGTTTCATGACCCCATTTTCTCTGTCATTTTAACTCTGAATGATGTCACCCTTAAAGAGTGACTGCGCAGTTAAATGGGATTTAATGAGGAATTTGCGTTAGTGCCTCTGACAAACAGAGACATTAAAAAGGCTTGAGGGTTTTACCAGTGGATTATGGGAAAAGAGGGGGAGGTTTTCTTCGAATGAAAGGACACCTGCGCAATGCTTTATTCGCCCAAAAGGGATGCTATTATTCCCAAGCGCACGGCTGGCAATGTGTTGATCGTTGCCTTAGTGTGTAATCCAAATTACAACAGTGTGTGTTTGTGCCCTGCAGTTGTGAGCCTGGAGGGCCGTGCGGTGCACCTGGCCACGTTGGTCCGTGAGGCAGAGCAGCGTGTGGGGGACTTGCAGGCCCAGGTGCACCGTGAGTTCCCCGGGGAGCGGGAGGCGTCGGACCATGAGAGGCAACTCAAGGCCTGGGAGTGGAGGCACCGGCTCTTCAGACGCATGCAGACGGGCTTTGAGCATGCCAGTTAGTAGACACACACACACACACACGGACACACACGCCACAACACACA